>NC_053415.1:26307500-26452500 GCF_016859285.1 Xiphias gladius | reverse complement strand
TCCCAAAAAGTTGATCCATTGCTTTAATTTTTTTTGTGTCCAACTAGTTTCACAGAGGAAAGAATTAAAGAGTAGAACTTGTTTACAGAGTTGTGGCCTGATCGGGATATTTTATATAAATCTGATTTGTTTTCCATTGTAGCTCCGAATCACAGAAAACCATGTTATAAAGAAAAGATGGTGAGCTCTTGGCAGGACATCAGTGCACTGCAGAGGGATGGCTTGGTCGGGCGTGTTCATGTTGAAATGGTTACCGTCAGGATGCCACATCACTGCCTGCTGTGACCTTTAGTGTAAGTCAAGTAAAGCTGAGAGCAGTAAATTTGAGAAGGGAAATGGTTTGCTGTTCCTGCTCCTTAAACTCAACACACTTGACATGAAAACAAATAATTTACTTTACAAAAAAAGTCAAAGTCATGCTGGTGTTGTAAATTTCACTTTGGAAATCTGGGGTTTATTCAGAAAAATGTGTCATTCTGTTTCACAAATTTGTGCTCTGCATTCCTGAGCTGTGAAAGGATATTTAGACAATAAAAGTGAAGGATTAATAAGCAGATTTTATAAATGAATCTCCACCATATTATACTTTTTTAATTAGTCAATTTCAATTTGTAGATCAGCTGTTGCTTTTTTTTTTTAATATTCCTAAATTCTTTTTCACATTGGATTCATTTTTGACTGGGCTGATTAATGAAGTTCAAGTTTAAAGGGGGACTTGCTCTGCCAAACTGCTTGTGAGTTTTGGTGAATTCAGTTGTTGTTGTTCCCTGGGTGTGGCCCTGTGGGGTCCCGTTTTGGCAAAACATTGCCAATCTTCAGTGGCTCTGCCCCGAATGTGTTCGAATGAAATTCTCCCAACGTGATTCATTTCTGACATCTCTAAGTTTCAAGGGCAAACACGCGGGCACACGCTGCTGCGAAAAAGTTAATGTCGGCAAATGAGATGTTCTCTTGCACTGCCATGGCATAAAAGGGTCAGTTCAAACAAATTACACCCCCCCCCCACCCCGGCAAAAAAAAAAAAATCCAAGAACTGGTTCCTCTGAAAACTGTGGGCAGTGCTGTTCTGTGGATTATCCAGAGTGACAGAGATGCCGTTTCTGGAAAGACGTGTTGCTGCGCTGTGAAATCTTAGCGACGGATATCATCACACCAAAACTATATATCTGCATGGCCCCCGTACAAGGCTGGACCACCAAGTGGGCAAAGCGGGCAACCGCCCGGGGGCCCGCAATAGGCCAGATTTACTCCTAATTATTTGGGTCTACATAATCTCATTAATTGCAAATTTGTCATAAATCTGCCCCCCTGAAGTGCAGTGCCAACTACCGGGCCCTCCATCTTGTGGCCCGGTCTTGTAAAGGGACTCTGTGTCATAATCCAGTTTAGTTTATATTGAGCTCATTTGATCATCGCCACAGCGCTGCCGTATTCAACAGACAGAAAACCTGGGGGAAGGCACATTATTTCATCACAGACGTACTGTAATTATTTTATTTATTAATTAGCAATACATCTGACATTTCTCTGCTTTCATAATCGATTGATTGTTCAGTGGTTAAAATGGCAGAAAACAGTAAAAAGCACAACATCAGCACGTTCAACACGCCTGCTTTGTCGGACCAACAGTCGTAAATCGGTTATCGAAATTGTTGCCAGTTAATTTTCTGTCAATCATCTGCTCGATTGATCAACTAATGAATCTAGTCGATTAAATTGAGTTGGTTTCTGGGTCCCTGCCTGGGGAAGTAACGAAACTGCCATGTACAGTAGGGGCCAGTAGGGGCCGACAAAGAAATTTCGGCCCCCCTGAATATTGATCTGGCCGTGGCTATATTCCACCAGAGTGTTTTTTTTGTTTGGTTTTTTTTTTGGGGGGGGGTTTGTTTTTTCAGAGGGGGGAACTGACACTTTAATCCCACAATCAGTTAATACACTGCTTTTTAATTTGATTTATCTGCCGGCGATAATCCTCCGCACCGCACCGAGCCTTCAGTTAATTGTTTTGATAAGAGCTGAACTGCAGTTCACCTGCCCCCGAGATGTTAACGGTGGAACCGTTGTTAGCCTGAGCGACGCAACAGGGACCCATCTGTTCTGCTCCTATGAATGATCATAAGGCTGGCCATAAGCATCTAAATATAGACAGGACAAATTAAATTCAAATGACTCAGATGCTTGATGACTGAGACCGAGACTCAGTGACTTATCCCCCCTCGGTGCCCCGCTTCAGTCGGTCAGTGTTCCGCCTTTTAGCAAACATCCATTCACGCCGAGCCGGGACTCACTTATTCCACTCCGGGTCGCCTTTCAAACCCTCAACTGTTAGAGGAAGGAGGTTGGGTGGTGGTTGAGGGGTGGGGAGGGGTTGGGTGGTTGTGGGAGGGGGGGGGTCTGAAAGGAAGATGGGTGGAGGGAGGGCAGAGAGAAAGGCTAAATCAGTTGACGGAGGAGAGGAAGCTCTGTCATATCCAGGAGGAAGTGTGAGTCAGTGCTCGTACATTCTTGGAGGCTGATTCAGCGCTGCACAGGAAGTGGGAAACGCTTACTGCTGAGCTTTAACACCAGGAGGGTAAGACACTCGTCTGGAGCGGTGTAACTGTAAAAAGAGTCCCCCGGCAAAAAAATAAAAATAAAAAATCATGAAACCCCCCCACAAAAAAAAAAAACAGCCAGAAAAACACTTGTTGTCACAGGTGGCTGCGCGTAACCTCGTGTATGAAAACGACTCACAGGCTCGGAGGAGCCCCGCTAACCCCAGAAAGAGGTGGCTGCCACTCAGAAACAGACTCGAGGGAGAAAAGAGAAAGGAGAAGAAAGCCTGTGCCACCAGGAGAGAGGCAAAGAGCTGTCAGAGAGGAGGAGGAGGAGGGCAAAGGGTAGCGCTCTGGGTCTTCCTCTTTTTCTTTGGTCCCCAGAAATCTCCCCTTTCCTTCTCCCTCTCCCGTCACTTCTCAGATTTCACAGTTCCAGCTATCGCGACTTAACCCATTCCTTTCCACTAAGAAAGCCCTTTGCTTTCAGCTACATCTGAGGACTGTAAGTCAGTCAGAGGGAGGAGGGGGCGATTTCACAAAGGTCTGGCCCAAATAAAAGCCCGAGGAGTTTGCTTCAGTACGGTACATTTTCCCCTCAGCCTACATCCGTCCCAGTCAAGTTTGAATTTTGGTGTCACAGGGGGGAGGTTTTCCGGGTCTGGTGGCCATGTGGGTGGTGGTGTTAGTGGTTGTGTGGGCGGGTGGGGTGAGGGTGTTTAGAAGATGTTCTCCCCCGTTTATAAACCCACAGACAGTCTGTCCCACCCAGACTCTCATGGTCACTGCCTCTGTCCTCGTGATAAAACACCAGCTTATCACCAGTTTCCATTCAGCTTCTTAGCGCTTATGTAACGTCAACCCGGAGAGGAAGTGCTATCCGCTGTGAATGAAGAATGTATCTGTGTGTGTGTGTGTGTGTGTGTGTGTGTGTGTGTGTGTGTGTTTCTGTTCCCGTGTGTGTGTCTGTGTGTGTGTGTGTGTGTGTGTGTGAGTTATAGGACGGACGAGGACAAGAGAAGAGAGACACGGCGCATGGAGTGAAACAGGTTTCCGCATGAGAGTGAACCCACCAAACATGTAAGACAGTGGAAAAAGTGCGCTCAGCTGATTAGTGCATGGGCACACACACACACACACACACAGATCAACCCCTTCCCAACATCTCTCACACTTCTTACACACACATCATTCCCACACTGTGTCTCTGTCTCACACAAAACCATGTTGTATTGTACGGGTTGTTGCTAGGAGACAAACTAATTCCAAACCCCTTGAAACAGAGGGACTTACTCCTCATTTCTAAGCTGGTACGTTGGGAGAGAAAAGGGAGAGTGAGGGAGACGGGGGACGGGGGTGAGGACGGGGGGTGGGGGGGCTCTGCGAGACAAGAAAGCAACTCTCCCACACAGAGAAGCTTTCACTCTCAGCAGGAGCAAGTCCACAGACTCATCAGTCTCTCGGTTCGACGTCGACTCGGTGCCTGAAAACACATTAGAGTGAATGACGACACGCATCCAGCGTCAAACCGTTCGCACAGCTGAACGGCCGTTCGTTGCTCCTCTTCACCTTTGGGAAATTCGACTGTTTCAGAGGAGGAATATGAGAGTGACAGCTGTGGCCAAAAAGACTTTTAGGATTCATGTGGGAAAATTTAATTGTAATCTATTATATTTTGGAAGCGATGCCTTAGGATCGTTGAGCGCTCTCCAACTCAAACCTAAAGTATTACATTAAATCCGAATATCCTGTTGTAAAGCTAAAGGGCTTTTATAGGGTTTACATACTGTGGTAGAGAAGAAGAAGCCGTCATACAGGAAACAGGTTGTATTTCCAGTGTCAAAGAGAAAAGTGAGGGGAAACAGTGCCGAAGCGTCTTTACAGCCTTGGTTTAAACTGGTAAATCCCCTTGAAATTAAATCAAAATTTTTTAAGGGAGACCGCTGAAAATGAAAACACTAACAAATATCAGTTCTTCTACTGTTTGATTTCTTCCTTTATTTCTTCAGTTGGAATTGGTAGCGTTCCGCTATTTTGGTGGGAAAAAAATAAATAAGAAAATGTAGTGTAAACTATCAGGAGCAAGCTGGACGTCACGTAAAGACGTCTGTAGTGGTGAAGTGATGCAAACGAGTTGGTATTTAAAATTAGGCGCAAACGGGCTGGTGACCGTGACCCACCAATGAGCCTGGTCTTGATTGAGTTTGAGTAGGTATGGATACGTGCTGAGATAGACTACGGGGTTACGTTCAGAAAATAAGTTATCATAAAACTGAATGGGAATCTGAGAATCTACAATTTAGAAACTTGGTCGACTTTAAAACTCAAAATCAAAACCAATTATTACCAGAAAATATCTAAAGGTTGTTTAAAAGGAGAGAAAATCAATGTGATATGAAAAAAAAAACAAAAAACGTATTTCAGTTTAAGGGGTGAATTTACGGGACAGCTGTAGTGTGGATTTGAAAACATGCGGCAGACTTAGTAAGTCAATAAATGTTTAAAAACCAAATGATTGAACCAATAAACTTGTGATCGGGACTAGTTGATGGCCGCTGACGTCACATAGGGTGGTTATTGTAAAAACTGTAGCTGCGGCCTGCACTGTTTCTATCTCTTTTACCCAAATTCCCAACCTGAGAATTCAAACATTTCCTTTGTCTGTGATCATCCAGACCGCGACCCCTGGGCCAGCAGCTCCTGTCTCGTTACCCCTGCTGAGGTGCCCTCGAGCAAGGCGTTTAATCCCCGGCTACCCCAGCGGGGCCGGTCCGAGGCCGTAGGATCAGCCTGGGCTTCCAAGCGACCCTACCCTGTTTGAGTAAAGGGAAAAAACAAAAGCAGTCTGTGGGGGTTTGCCGTCGGAAATGTTTTGTTCCAGTGGGTCAAGAAGAACGACTGCCGTCTGACACAACCTCCCCCTCCCTGGGGTAACGTCTGCCACTATGTGTCAATCACAGCGGCAGTCAGGTGCTTATAATGTCATTACCAAGGTAAATGGGGGCCTCAACATTCTTCAGCACACAAGCATGCTAACACACACACACACACACACACACACACACACACACACACAGGACAAATGGAGCAGAGAGAAGCTTCCAGCCTCCTGTCATGTGCTCCTCATTTCCATCATGCCATCTCTGCTATTCTCTGCTGGTCCACTTACTCCCCCTTTAGTCCCCGCATCCTCTCCGCTAGTTCATCTCTCTCAGTGTGAAATACTGAAGCTATGGGGGGAGGGGGGTCTCACCCTTATTTAACAATGCAGTCCCCTTGACGGGGTCCGTCCCTGCCACTGGCCGGGCCTCTAGCCCATCATGTCACATGCTGCGGTGGCGTGAGGTCAGTTGCCTGTCCGTCCATCTGTCTGACATGACAGGGAACGTGCTGCGTCTTTTTTTCTTTCTTTTTTATTTGCATCGTCAGGGTTTCAGGAGTCCAACCACGCTGCCCATCTCGACCTCGATGCTTGTGTCGGTGTTCCTCTCGGCCTTTCTCTGAGCCGTCTGCACGTTGAGCCCAACTTAGGGGCCGATGTGAGACGCTGAAGGCTGGTAGCCGACACTTCACCTCTGACCTCTCGTCACAACGGAAATACCCCGGGGTCACATGGGTGCGGCCGAACGTCTCCCTGTGTGTCACCTGCATGACGAGGGCCAATAAAGAGGGTACTATTTTTAGGACGGTATCAGTGAACAAAGGTTGATGCAGTCATCAGCACACATGACTGACTTATTCCATTCAGGCTGGTAGCAGAGACTCTGTGTGTGTGTGTGTGTGTGTGTGTGTGTTGAATAGTGGGGGGTTGTCCCAAATCATACATTGCTTACAGTCTGAATCAATCCAAACCTGCATGATGTTAAATTTGAAATGATTCCTGTACAAATTGAAAAGCAGATACGACACAAGCAGTCTCAGCTGCTGCTAGCTCTCTCAGTTATGTAAAAATTAGCCTTAATAGCTCGACAGTACTTAAGTAGCAGGTTTACATTTTCGACGATTATACTTCCTAGGGCTGCAACTAACGATTTTCACTGTCGATTCATCTGATTATTATTTTTCTCGATCTAATCGACGAGTTGTTTGTCTCAAAATGTCAGAAAATGGTGGCAAACGTCCCCACGCAAATTCCAAAAGCCCCAGATGACGTCTACAACTGTCTTGTTTTTCTGCAGCCACGGTCCAAACCCCAAAATGTTCAATTTACTTTAACAGAGGACTAAGGAAACCAGAGAGTTTACTCATTTGAGAAGCTGGACGAGGGAGTTTTGGTACAATTTTTCAAAACGATTAATCCATTATCAGAAATAGTTGACGATTCATTGTCTGTCGATGAACTAATCTACTCATCGTTGCAACTCTAATACTTACATACAGTTACATGCACATTGTGAACCGCGTACCACATGGACGTATTGTGAGACAATGGGCCCCTACGCAGGAGCAAGACTCCCAGACTGAGGGAGACGCGGAAGCTGAAAGACTGGATTTGGTTGGCAGATAATCAGCTAAAAGAGAAAACACGGTTAGGACGTCACTGTTTCTAACTGAGCTCTGTGGTTTTCCAGCGAGAGTTGGTAACGGTGGCTTCAAGCAGAGGCTCTGGTCCAGGGTGCCCCTGACTCCTTGGGCTCCTGGGCCTGTGCCCAGGTTAGTGATCCATCGAGTAATCTAACACATACGTGTATTTAACCGTGGTCATGCCTTCTTAGATCAAGACGGATGAAGGAGACGCATTTGCTTTCCAAATCTGAAAGAAGTATGCGATGGTATCAGCGGATCATTGTCCTAAGGTAAATCATTTCCTGGGTGATAATATCATCACCACAAAACATGTTTATTTGTAACTGACCTGCAGGCACACATCGAAATGTTGTACCACGACACCTCAAACAGAGTTCTGGCCAATAGCTTTTACCATACCAGCAGGAAGCCACAATAATCATACTGATACTTGACAGTGATTTGATAACAAAGCAGCCGTTTGCACTGACTACAAAGAACCTTTAAGAGAGAGGTGAGAGCTTTAATACGCTCCAGTGTTTCCCAAGATAGAAAATATTCTTTGCCTAAAACTTTATTTTTATACCTGGATACCTTGTTGTGCATCTTTTAAATATTATTTTCTCTGCTGAGGCAAACTGGAGTCTACTGTTGTCCTCCTAACAATTTTCCGAGGTTTGTTTGTTGTCGGTTTCACTCGGTATTCCTTCCACACACTAATTTAGAACCACGGTAAAACTGTTGATCAAAACAATGTTTGAAGTGTCCTGTAACACAGTTTCAACGGGCTACTTGTCAGCCAATCAGGAATTATACGTAATGCTTATTCAAACAAGAGGAGTTTTGCACAGGCAGCACAGACAGGATTTAACATTCAAACAGTCAAAACACAACATCTCTCAGGCCCAAAGACAGATACACATTCACACTCTTTCGACGCCTTCACACCGTCTCTGCCGTGCAGTTTGGTGTTGTTGTTGTGCGATGGAACTCACGTTAACTGCTCAACATTCAGTTCTGCACTTTTTTAGAGGTTAAAGGCCCAAGAGACGCCCAAAATCGTGGTCACGGGACCGGTGTCCACAAGCCCCCGTGTCACCTACCCTGCTGATGGGACCTTGAAAACTGATCTTGAAAATTCTCCGCTGACTCCACAGTTGCTGCTGCGTAGTGAACCCTGACCTCTGACTGTTCTGGCGGTGTCAGAAAACAAACAAAGAATGTTCTCTTCAAAACATTACATTAACTTAAAACTCGAGGCAGAATTTTTAGAGCAAAAAACACACAAAGGAAAGGTTCACAATTTTTCAAATGTGTCTTGAGACAATAGTCAGATGCTCACATGAACACTGAAACAGGTTTTGCTTGCTGTAATCGTTCCTCCTGTTTATACTGGCCTTTTACCTAAAGCTCATATGGGGCTTCAGCAGTCCAGGCAAGTCAAATCCAGTGAATGTGTTTCCTGGTTGAGCTGCAGTGAAGGGATAGCAACAAAAAGATATATTTCATTTCATGGAAAAGCTTCAAGTGAGAACAACCTGGCCGGTGGCCTCCCAGGTAATTTGAGACCGCTTGCAGAGTGCAAAGTGGGGATTGTCACCGGGTTGTCACCGGAGCTTGTGATGATGTGGAGTTGACAGCTTTGGTTGGCAGTAAAAGAACTGGAGACCCGAAAAGATGCAGGCAGAAGAAACGGAAGGGATTCATCTCAGGCGCGATCAGGGAGCAGCAGGCATCCGTGATGGCGGCTGAGAGCCTTCATTTTCCTCCGGCAGACTCCCACAGACCTGACGCCTAAAAGCACGAAGAACACCGTGATGCTTGAGCTGACTGTCTTGCACCTAGTGGGGCACTGAAGGAAGAAGAGCTGCGACACAGCTCGACTGGAGGCTCAGGGGGCATCGCAGCGGGCGCGGCTGAAGGAGGACGAGCGGTGGTGTGGTCCACCTGGCTCAGCTCTGATCGACCAGGTCGTCGTACCTTTGGGGAGTGCTGTGAGAGGCGCCGAATCGCTTGATAAAGAGGGGACCTTGGCTGGAGGAGCATCGTGTGCAGGTAAAGATCATACGTTTTACAGATACAGATAATGTTTCCTGCCCGACGTGTCGGTGAGGAATTGTTTGCCGACAAATGAGTCATCGAAGTCCTGGCGCCATTTCCGTGCTAGCTGTTGTTCAGCTAAATTCTGTAGCTGTATCGGATCGGACTCTGCGTCAGTGTTGGCAAATACCTAATAATAGGTACATCGGGATCTGGGCCCAAAGAAAAAAAAGAATCTGGATGATCCTGTTGTCCACTATGCCTTCCCAGTCAGGTTGGGTCAGGCTGCTGGGATGCCTTCACACCAAACTCTGTGGTAGGTTCCTCCTCTGCCTGGTGAGTCACCAGGTTTGGTATGAGATAATGGAACGATGAACGTGCTGTGATTTGCCTCGCTCACCAACAGTTTGAATTTCTGGTGAATTGTGGTCAAACCAAAGTAGAGACAGGCTCAGTAATAAAGCCTACATTGCACTGCAGTGATTACTGCTCCAGTCCACGATCTGGGATATCGTCTTCCAAGTCATGTTTAGTCACCGGGTTTGACTTAAGGTTTTACGTAACTGTCATGATTCAGTGTGCGTCATCAAGCATCAAATACATTCACGTTCAGCCCATGCGGCGGTTGTCCATGTGTATCTAAGATGGTTATTTGGACGCGGATGTGGTCAACCATATTTGTTTACCTCCAAGCCTTTTTTCGCTGCGTCATCATCTTTGATACTTTGAGTCTGGAGCAAAGACAGAGATGGAACTAGTTGATCAGAAATATCATTCCTCCAGTCTTTGCAGAGTTGAGAGGCGCTGGCGTGAAACCGTGTTGCAGTTTATTTGCAGCCCTCCATCCCTCATCTCTATGCCTCCATGTTCTCCTTTCTTTCCTATGCCTCCATGTTCTCCTTTCTTTCCTCATGTTTCCTCGTCCCTTTTGTTATTTTGTTGGCCAGGCTCATCCTGATGTGACTGCTGGTGCTGGACACCCACCCACCCAGTCCCCTCGGTGTTTTACCTCCACTGAATCAACACATTCATTCTTGTGACTCCAAGGCTGCTGTGATACCCGTTAGACAGACTGAAACTATTTGATGCTTTCACCCTTTTTTGTACATTGTACATTTTATTTTTTTAAATACTTGTATATTTTTTTGCACATCGAACGGCTTTATTGACAGTTGACGGTAGCGAGATCCCAGGAAAGGAGCCGGGAGGGGAGACATTAAAGAACAAGGAGGGAACGCTGTTGCTTTTGCTTCATTGTTAGCGTGAAGATTAATCCTCTGTAGGTGGAAAACTGCCCTCCTTTTTTTATACAGTGGATCAAGGAACCGATGATGTGTCTGCAAGTTGAGAAACTGAGATTCGTTTTCAGTGGATCGCTTAGAAAATTTGATTATGTGGAGAATCTATCCGTTCCAGCAGCTTAATTGCTATTGTCTTTCATAAGTAAACATTCTGACCTTTTTTTTTAATTTTGAATGCTGACGAGTATATTTTCCTTTCATTGTATTGTCTCTCCTTTCACTTTAATTTGATTTCTTTTTTGCTTGTGGATATTGTTTGGATATATATTTTAGTTTTATTTATTTTTGCCTTGATCCTTGAATCTTTGTGGTTCACTCCCAGTCCGTGATTTAAATATATCAAGAAGGTTTATGTTAAGCTCAACACGGGAAGTCTGCAATTGTCTTATTGTATTGTGTTTTGACTGTTGTTGTTTTTACTGTTGTGGCCGTTCTGTTGAATTGGAAAAAAGAAAAAAAGAAAAAAAAGAAAGTATTAAAATGAAAAACAAGGGCAACAAGGATCCAGTGAACCGCTGGACGTTACAATTCATGGTCAGCTTATTAACTTGTTTGCCATCTGTACATTTCCTTTAAGAGTGCATTTTTTGTGTTTGTGAATTCCTCCGCAACTACTTATTTTATGGATCCATACTTTATGAATAAATACCTAATCATTTCCGGCACATCTCCCAGTAAAAACAAAATTTCAACTCAATATAGGGAAAAAAGAGACAAGCTCCATAAGGACACTTCCAAATAATTAATTCCAATTAAATGCAAAACATAACCTTATAGAGTCTTTAAAAAAGACGTGAAATTTGTTTACAGACAAACAAACAGTTTAACCTAAATGGATAATAATGAATAAAGAAATGAACAATCACTTTTCAAGGACACATCTGTTTTCCCCATAATAAGAAACAAGTTGCTCCGCAAGAAACTTGGACTATTCAGTTATAACAGACCTGTTACCATTTTTTATTTTTTCTAAATGCTTCTACGTACACGTTTAATGAAAAAATATACGTATGAACATCGATAAAGGATCGTTAATAGTAAATAGTAAAGGAATGAAAGGAATTCAACTCTAATCTAATTAAGCGAAGAAAAAATGAAAGCCACAGTCCATGAGTCCTGGCTCTCAGCAGAGCACACCGGAATCAGAGCTCCTCCTTTGCTCCATGTCCGTCCTCGCAGGCGTCGCTTCTACCTGGGCCGTGGAAACAAAGCAGGTCACTCACCGAGTGCGTCTGCTAGAAAGGATCAGGAGTTGTAAAAGGAGCCAGACTTCGGCCAAGACTGAAACATTTACAGAAATTAAGCCTTTTAGCTCAAGCGGAGCCTGGTTTTATCACAGACAGAAACGTGAAAGCCAATCTGTGTTTTTTAATCTTTTAACCTTGGCTATAATTTTATTCAACTAAAAAAAAAAAAGAAGGCCTGAATGAGACTCTGTGGCATTGGAAAGTGCCTTGCTGGAAAAAAAACATTCAAAGGAAATTGACCTCTAAAATATCATTGCCCAAATGAGTGCTGCTTCTCAGTTCAGTCCATGACTCACGGAGCTCGCGGGATGTGACACAAGCTCAGCGGAAGGACTGTACTTTTACAGTGATGTGCGCCAGGTGAGTCCAGACCTGAACCTCAGACCGACGTTTCCAGCTGCTCTAGAGAGCTGAAGTGCTGGCGTCACGTCCGGGTTAGCCTCTGTTCCACTAGCCTCTGTAATTCAACACAAGCTCTCATTCAGAATTTCTTTCATTTGTCTCTCTGAAAAAACACGTTTAAGAGTTTTTAAGACAAAATGGCTCCGCTACAGCAGCTGCTATAAGGACCATAATGTTCCTCTGTGAGCACAGGACAAACTACAGCTCCCACGGTCAAAACCACAAGCGCAGCATAACGTCTCAACTCTCTAGTGGTAGCAAGCAAATTGCTAAGTGGTGGGACGTTATTTGACTAAAACACGCCATTGATGGCTGCCATAGAGGAGTGTAATTAGGACCCAGTTTAACTACGTGAGGTGACGGTTGTTCTGCTGTAGAGTTCGACGCGTGAGGGTTGAAACACTGTACCTGCTCAATTTGAGCAGTTAATTACCTTTAGGGGTGGACTGTGACGGCACCTCTGTACTTTTGAGCACCAGGTTGGCTAAATCTGAACTTTCAGAAAAATTCGATTCGATGAGGCACCAACTGAGCACGTCGTCGTGATGACGGCGGCGTCAGCTCGGGGCGCGCTCTCATGTGTCGCCCTGGACGGCATTTCCGAACTGTGTATGTCGTTTGTTTGCTGTTTGTTGCAAGCCGTTTTCCCGGTTACGTCGTGGTGGCCATCTTTCTGTGAGCTTAACCAGGCGCTGTGAGAGTCCACACATGCTGTTGCTGCCGTTGCCGTCTCTGGGACGCTCTCGTTAGCGCTCGCTGATCTGATTTTGATTTTCCTGACGCGACCCGGGTTCAGGGAAGCCGGGGATCGAACGGCCAACCCGGCAAGATGCTCGGCATCAACATGACTGCGACCTGACAAATACCTAAATTATCAACATATCCCCGTTGATAGGAAACCATTCAGTCACAATTAGGTTTTCTTCAAAATTTATTTGCTGCTGCAAAACAGTTGTATACAAACCTAATTCCTGGGCTACAGGGTTGGGTTTAACTATTACTATTATTAATGGTAGTCGGCGAAATCCCTCCCAAATTATGATTTCCGTTTAGAGGATCAACTATTTCGCAGCTTTACCTCCTGAAACCTTCGTGGTCACGGAGGCGTTGTTCCGTCTGCTTCCAGGTCCAGCTCTCTGCTTGTGACCCCCGTGGACCACAGCAGGCGAACCCCCTGCTGGGCTTTCCCACGTGTGCAGGTTTGCTGACGGGGAGGGCGCCGCCGGGGAGGTCGGTGCCTGAGTCTCAAATGACTTATTACAGCAGTGACGCAGGCGAGGCAGGGAGTGTGTGTTTGCAGCTCAGGGGCGAGACGGGACACCGGCTGATGACATCATAGACGCCACCTTCAAACGACAGCACCTTCACCTTCTACCCTGTCCTCCTTGAAAGTGTTTATACGTGTGATAGAGGACGACAGATGGCTCGATCTCTCTTCCATTTCCCCTTTTATTCCCCACAGTTGTTTGCCCCTATCCTCCCCCATCGTCATCATCATCATCCCTCTTTTTTTTTTTTCCCAGCAGTCTGTTGTTCTGTGTCCCGGCGGTGCGTGCAGTCCTCGCACCACACGCGTCATCCGCGGCTTATCAAAGCAACAATAAACCGCCCACGCTCCCCTCCCATCACAGGCCGTCAACAACTTGCATTGTTGGGATTCTCCTAGAGGGTCCCGATGGATGTAAAACGCTCACGAAAACGGGGGAGGAGACCCGTACCGACGATTCAAATTAGTCCTCCCCAGTGATTCAGAGCGGGGGATATAGAGCGAATTCGTAGTAAATGCAAACCCATTACAATTACACCCAGAGGTGCCACAGACGTGGGGTTTTTTATACGCTAAAGCTGCGTTTAGGACGGCACAGCTGCCGCATCCAGTTTGCTTTTGCAGGCAACTTTTTGCTGAGGAAAACATTCCAAACAATTTTATAATTTTACAGCATTTTTGTTCAAAGTGCAAAACATAACAAGCGAATGTTGCTTTATATGAAATTCCGGTCGACGTAGTTATAGCAGTTGAGCATTTTATCTGTGTTTTAATTTTGTAACATACGGAACATTGTACTTGAAACGCGGCATCTCCACAGAAATATGTTTATCCCCAGCATCTGCTGTTGAAATCATGTCAAGCCTGTTAATTACCTGCTAAATCTTAATGCAGATCTTTTTAGTTCAGTTGGCATGTGAGAGGCACACCTTTCACTTTATGAATAAGCATTTGTGCAGCTTGTTTTTTTTTTTTCATGGCCATTACCACGGAAAAAAAAACAAAAAAACAAAACCTCCTACCTAAAGGATCAGTTGACATTTTTTTCGAGTTTATTTTAATACAATACTCACATGCTCCGTGTGCACATTGAAAGAGCTATTAGGGGCCGAATTTGCTCCTGTTGACCATATCTTCAAATTAACTGGATATCTTCCAAAATGACAGTTTTCTAATTGCAAATTTAGCTCTTTGCGTTTCCCAGGGGCCCTTTTTAAAAAAGCGATGTGCGATCACTGCTTACATGCAGATCAAACGACGGCAGCATCACATTAAACGGCAGATACATTTGTGAGTCCTGCAAGACTCCAGCATATTCATGTTGGATTGATTAGTGTGTGTTAGTGTGTGTGTGTGTGTGTGTGGGGGGGTTATTGTAGTTTGCAAATGTTGCAAATTTGCTTTGAACATGCCCCTGGACAGCAACTCAACACAAAAAGACTGTAACTGTGGAAGACACACACTTGAGAAGAAAAGCTCATACTGCTGAAAGCTCACATGCAGGCCTGCAACTGACAGTTATTTTCGTTGTTGATTATTCTGTCAATTTTATGAAATAAATACCGTTCACTTATAATACATTTCAGAAACTAGATTCTTTAGATTTTTTTTTCTTGAAAAATGACTTGTACAATTATCAGAATGAATTTTCTGTCAGTCCACGAGGCGATTAATCAACTAACTGTTTCTGCTTTACTCGTATTAGTTTCAGCTGAATTTTAGAAAACATTATTGCCATAATGAGGACTGTGGTATCTGTCCCCCCTTTCTTACATTGGAATCCCATTAGAAATGCATGCATTGATGTTTGATTTGACCTCTGTTATTCAGTAGGCCTGCTGTTGTGAGGCAGCTTTACCTTTGTTTCCTTTCTTTCCTGAGCCGTGGAGACTCATTATACCTTCACCTGTATCACCAAAGAACTGCTGCAAGACTCTGACAAGACACAGACGTTACTGCTGAATTCATAGTAATTTCCTATGTTATGCCCTTTTTCTGTTCCCTGTGCGGCTCAGCGTCTTCCCGTTCACAAAGACGGTTCACCTGCCTCTGCGCTCCCGCTGCTTTACTCACGTATGTCTCTGTCTTCTTTTTGCCTCAGAGTGTGTGTGGAAAGAAGACTCTGTTGAGAGAAGCCTCCATCGGAAATAATCGCACCAAGTTACAGACTGATTGTGTGTATCTGAGCATCTGGTTCAGAGCTTTCCTCCAATTCTGAGTAAAGTGAAAATAAACTTGTGGATGTAGAAGTTGCTTTTGGGGTCCAGGTGTCAGAGGGTGTGTGTGACTCTCAAAGCAGCACACACAGGTGGAGATGCCAAACGTCTTCTAAAAGCATTGTCGGTTTGTGTGAAATGTTGGTGTAACCCCAGGCGTGCGTGTGGTCGTGTGTGGAGGACAGTGCTGTCCCACTAATAGGGAGCCACTCTGACAGCAGTCTGACAGCCTCCTGACAGACAACAACCCGGTTTTGTGCTGAGTTACTAGAATATTCCTGGCATCTCTTGCTCGGGGTCGACCCCGGGGACGCAGAAGCAGCACTGAATCAATTAAGATTTTGCAGATTCCATATTCTGCACAAAAACAACAACGAAATTCTCGCTCTTCAGATGCGATATTCAGTCTGACAAATGACAGCTCGAGTCACTCAGTGGTCTCAATGTGAAATACTTTCTTTTTATTGAATTGTCAGGGTCAGGCATTCCAGGCACATTGACAGGAGAGAGGAATACTTACCTTTTTGAGCGCTGGAGGGTTATATAACAGCTGCTTATATTGCTAGCCAGAAACCCAGCAGACAATGTAGCTGTAGAATTGAACCACACAGAAATCTACATTGTATGCCAGGTTCAGGACAAAGCAAAGGCACATCACTTCATCTCAAAGGCTTTTCAGACATGCATCGCTGGGCGCTTTTCCCATGGCAAAATCACTCCTTGAAAATTTCAGCCGTAGAGCATTTACAGTTTCACTTTAACGGCTCCAAGCAAGGACATTTAACACAAAGAGGACCTCACAGAGCATGAGGGAGAAAGAGCGCGAGAGAGGCAGAGAGAGAGAGAGAGAGAATTAAAAGAAGAATGGCGGAAGAGGAAGGAGTGAAAAAAACACAAAAAACCTTGACAAGGGCCCCTTGTGGAGTTGTGACACAGAGAACATCCTGTCTGTGGGGTCACAGGATCTAGCCCCCCTGACATCGCAGCCAATCAGTGGAAAAGAATGTGCCACCAGCCAATGGCAGAGGAATGGGCACGCTCGACCGGGAAGTAGGCCGAGCCGTCAGAGACCCAGTAGCCAGATGTAGCTGCTGATTGCTACACAGGATCTACACTGCCTACTGAGCAACTGACAGCAGCCAGAGAGCCGTGAACCGTGAAGGCAGCCCGGTTCGGTCACGCCTGAGTGGGAAGAAAGACGCCGCACTTCTGTAGACACGGCTGAGTCCATCTGAAGAGAGAGGGAAGAGAGAGAACAAAAAAACTCAGCTATAGGCACAGACAGAGGTCAGAAAGCGGGGAAATAGGTTGAGCGATACGGGGAAAGGCCAGAGAAAATGGTGAAGAAAGAGAAGGTGTCAGCGGTGAAGATTGCATGATGCAAGGATAGAGTAGAAGGGAGAGGATGGTCAGGCAGAGGAGGAAGAGGAGCCTGAGGGACGGGAAGGATATGGGAGATTATCTACTGACGAACATCTCCAAGCGTGGCATTATCAGTTGCAGATTCCTGTCATTCTTTCCCATTAGCCCTGAGGCGCGACAGGCTGCAGCCACCGCCATGCCGGCTCCAACACTTAGCCCGACACATAATGGGAGCACTGACCAAGTCTTAATAAATTACGACCTAGATACAGGTGATGAAAGGAGAGGAGAGGAGAGAGGGGCGGTGGAAAGAGGGAGCAGAGCACGGCCGATCTCTCCCTCCTCTCTTTCTGTGGTCGCAAATCTCACTCTGCATACCTGAGGCCTCATGACCATATTGATCAAACATACTCTGACCAGCTGATGGTCACTTGACTCCAATTTCTTTTTATTAAAGGAAATGTGCTGGCTACTCTGTCTCCTCCCTTATCCCCCTCTTTCCTCCTCCTCCCTCACATTCCAGCTCTCCGTCACCATTACGGCTCTTTCTATTTGTCTTTGTCTCTTCTTCCGTCTCCCTTTTCTTTGTTTCTACACCGCAGTTTTGTAACACGTTGATGACAAAGGTATATGGCTTTGAGTTGCGTCATTTGTCTTTTTTTTTTTTCCTTTTTTTTTTTTTTTTTGCCACGGCGGCAATCTCTATGACGGCTCAATGACTGATGCTACCTGCAAACTTAAGGTTAAGAGACGTATTATTGTGTGTGCCCTCCCTGCTAAAGCTTTATACTGGGGGATTTCGGGAGGTGTAAAAGGATGTGGCCTCAGGCTCTGTTCTCAGCTGGAGGGGATAAAGTTTCTAGAATGAAGGGGGCGAGGAAGGTGACAGAGGAAAGAGCTGAAGAAAATGTTTGTTGCTGCAAAACTCTACGAATGACTGTCTTACCTCTCCTGGGATTGAGTGTGTTTCTGGAAAAATCTGCGCAGCATTCGCCAACCTGAAAAAATATAGAGAAGAAATACTCGAGGTCAGAGACTCCACTCACAAACAGCAATAATCTAATACAAATTAAATCAATTACACAGGATGTTGCTTTGTAAAAAGCTGTATGTTGGAGCTGTCGACAGCACTATAAGCACAAGTGTGATATTAACAGGTCCAGACCACTGAGCCCGAGTAAGCTCACAGGGCTAAAGATAAGGTGATAAGGTCTTCTATGTCTTATCTCTGTCTTTTTTCCATGCTTTGGTGATGCTGGCACCGCCACCGGGCAGAGAGGTCAAATGTACATAAGCCAGTCCGATCTTTTTTTCCGCTGAAAGCGAAGCCTCTGGTCTGTGAGATACGACGACGCTCTAACAGGACGAGGTCGGAGGCCGAGGCAGCGACAACAGAGGAACCGAAACTCTCTCACAGCTTGACCCAATTCATTTAATTGAAGTGATACCAGCTCACGTATTTTTAAATACACGTCTCATAGCAGAAAAGTGGGTGAAGTGGTTGAGGGAAAAAAAGAAAAAAAAATTCAAATAAAAATGAATGACCGGAGCAGATGCTTGAGCTTCAATGAGAGATAGTGTTCGCCGGTGGGAAGCCAGTGCGGGATCGTGTTCTCATCACAGCACTGGAGATGACGCTGGTCGGTAACCGGCGTCAAAGGAGGGACACAACACACGTCCTTGCATGCGACACCCTACCAGTTAAGCTCACCGAAACGCATCGACGCCCCTCCTGCCGCAAAGGAGGCACATGTCCGTTTGTGGCCTTCCTCGGGCCAGCGGCAGCGCTAGCAGCGGCAAAGAGTAGTGCATCGGGAATCGGACATTTTGTATCCACCCAAAAGAGTGAATGACTGAATGAATGAATGATTGTTTCTACAAGGAGTTCAAGTAAAGGGTGCAGAATAGTAGAGGCTGAGGAAGGTGGATCTAGGAAGGGGGTGAGCGCTAGGAGGCCTGAGGATGGGTGAGGAGGGGTGAGGCCAGGCGTGCCATTCCATTCCTGCCTGCACTGGGCAAGTCTATTCCTAGAGTGTGGTATATGGCAGTTGATGTGGGTTTCCTCTTAGCTGCCTGGAAGATGACTGGGCCTGACCACATCCACATTCACACACACACACACACACACACGCACATGCGCACCCACGCACGCACACGCACACACGCACACACTCGAAACATATTCACAAAGTGACAACTGTGCACGCATATATACAGAAAATATAAACCGATGAGTATACACACACACACAAAGAAACGTACAAGCGTCCATGCGCATACACACACACGTTCTCAAGGAGGCAAAGAGGAATCATTGCCCTGCCTTAGCCTCAAAGTAGGGGGTGACCGCCGTACAAGTATGCGTGTGTGTGTATTTGTGCATAAACATAAGTTGCACTTCTGCAGTAAGTGACATTGGTTCATTGGTTGTGCGCTTGTGATGTTTGTTGCTCAAGTATGTGTGGGCATGTGTGTGTGGGTGGGTGTGTAGGATGTGTGAGCTGGGTGTGGATGCATTCCCTCTCCCTCTATGTCAGAGTGTGTATGTGTGTATACAGCATGGGCATCGCTCCATAAGTGCATCAGTGTTCCTTTTCTGCGTAACGAGAATCGGGCCCAAAAACCAATGCGGGAGAAAATTACGTTTTAAAAATACTATTCGCAGCTCAAACACACTTTATCTTAACTTTCTCTGGCGGAAAGTGCTCAACACTGGAGGACCTTGTTACGGTCAGCAACGGCGGTCGCTGTCTTCTCGCAGGAATACAACGAGTTTTGGACATGCACCCGTGGAAAATCGGCTCAAACAGACGTACTTCGTTTAAAAACACATACGTATTTTCGGTAAAAAATCAGTCGAAAGCCTTGTATAGACTCAATACCGATGGTAAACAGGAATACTCGAGCTCACTTAAACGATGTCAGCAATTTTGTTGGGTTCATGAAATGAAAATGGACAACGGAAGATTGCACCAATCGGCGTGGCTTCACGGACTGAAAGAGATGCCTAGTTTGCAAGATGAGACAATTCCACAACACAGCTCTCGCCAACAGATTGCCACCAATTGAGCAGTCATGCCACAAGGCCAGCAGCCAATCAGATATCAGTTCTCAGCTCCCCAGGTTCCATTAGACCCCAGCCTGAGAGTCTGATTGGTTGTGATGGGTGGGTGAAAGCGTCCAACCAAAGAGAGGAAGCCAATAGCTCAGATTCTGTGGAGACAGAGGTTGTGGAAGCTCAGTCTTCCTTGCCACCTCTGTTCGCTATCCAAAGTCATTCCCTGTCCCAGAATATTCCCTTGCTATCCAGCGGACGGTCACTGCCAGACGGGCTGCTGAAGTCACTTTCTCCCCCTCCTCTTTCTCTTTCTCTCTTTCTCCCCCTCTTGCTTTCTATCATTATTATAAACTGCGGAGATGAAACGGGCTTTACATGTAAAGCAATCCCAAATGGTTCCTTTGGGTGCTGCTAGGTGGCTGTCGGTCGAAACGTAGACTGAATCCAGGCCCGAAGACGCGAGAGCCAAAGAGCTTCTCCAGAGGGAGCCCCAGCCTTGAACACACGGCTCGTACCCCAGCCCCAGCCCCAGGCTCAGCCCCAGGCCTAGAGAGAGGGGTGTCTGCAGGCTCTTCCAGGGGGCTGGACTGATGGGAAAGAGCTGGCAAGATGACCAAGGAAAGCTAACTCCCTCCTCAAGCTGCTTTATGAAGGCCTGGCAAATGTGCAGAGAGCAAAGAAAGGAGGCAGCAGAAGAGGGAAAAAATAGAAATGTAAAGTGAGAGGAGGGACAGAGGGATAGTCCCAGTCCTGTCCTGGCCTTTTTGGGGTCGCAGGGTTTAAGCAGGACTAGCATTGCACCCCAGCAAATAGCCATAAATCTGCTTCACTAGTCCCAACACAAGGCAGCGTAGAGGCATTAATGTTATAATGTCAGCTCTGTCTGAGAGGCTGGCTACTGATACCTGAACGGCCTCCACCCTAAATACTAACACACTCATTGATAAATAGCCCAGAGAGATAACTCAGCGGCAGGGATTTAAAGGTTTTAGTACAGCAGATGTCAAAATGGCCCAATACTGTTTCAGAACCTCATCAACGTCTTCTGTTAATCCAGAGCCTGGTTCCTGATTTAATAATCCCGCTGATCCGCAGGAATCCCAGGGGTTCGGCTCTACCTGCCTCCATGTTGTATTCACCTTGTACAACAGCTACATGACCACTGCTCCTCACTGACGTCCTCGTGCTGCAGCCACTTTGAATAATCAGCCAGGCTGAGTCACTGTGTTAACTGATTACCTTTGGAAAACAAAAGGAACACCTTAAAAACGCAGCACCGCGGGCTGTGCCCATTGATCCTGGTTTTCCATGACGTGCATCCGTCTCTACAGCCTCTTCCTCGCACACACACACATACTGCCACTTATTGGAATTCTGAGCGGGGGCCAGGTAGGGGAAGCTTTGCCCATATATGAGCAAAGGAGGAAACAGGCCAGGTGTGTGTAGTCAGCACACCGTCGGAACGAGCGCGCTGGAGTACACAAAAAAATGCAAATGCATACACAGGACGTATATGCCTGCACGCAAATGCTCTAACGGGCTTCTTCTGCTGGTAACGTAAGCCAAACTGCATTTAGCCCTGTGACATCTAAGTTGTGCCGCTAAGCCCTTAACTCTACAATCTGCCTCCGAATGACAGACTTGTATGAGTGACTTGTTGCTGTATAAACAAAGACGAGTCATGCGAAAAAGGGAAAGTAGGGAAAAGAAAAGAGGGAAAGAGCCAAGTGATAGTTAAGATTGTTCTCGTGCCGCTTAACCCAGTTTTAGTTACGTAACTCTGTCGATGTCGGAATAACTACGGTGTGTCACAACGTCTTACCTCCTGACACAAGCCTGTATCTGCGTTTGTGTTTCTCTTACAGCGAAGAACTAAACCCCGCCAGCGGAGACTGTTGCCTTTGCTCCCCTCGACCTTTCCCATCTCGCCGAATCACCGGCGTCCGCCACCATTCGTTATGTCGACCTCCATGCGGCGACTCAACAAGACACGACCAGACATTCAACGCTGACCGAGACTGTGTCTCGCCCTCCACACCGCCGCCATCGTTAAATAACCATTAAACCCATCAGTACGGTGAAACGCCAAGAACCGCCGTTACCATGGTAGAGTCCCCTCTGCTTTGACTTGTCAGGTCACACCTGTCCAGTTAACGGCGCAGCCGCCAACGTCGTCACCATGTGACAATAACGACAAAAAGTTAAAGATGACTTTAGAAAAAGAAGCATTAGCTGCTAATCATCTTTACTTTGATTAAGATTTGCAGAAACGTTGCAGACTCTCACTTTTAACATCGCTTTAATATCACAAATGTTTATGCAATTCCACTCTAATCTCATCTTGACTTGAGCATTTTCTTAGAATTTCAGCAAGGAAATGACTGTTAAAAAAAAAGGAAGGTAATATGATTGGACTGTTCTTAGCACTAGCTCTTATTGGTAATCCATCCATCTACTACCTATCCCCACATTTTCCCTTCAGGCCGCAGGTGGTCGGAGCCTCACGTTGAGGGGCAGACGGGGTTCACCCTCGACAGGTCAGCAATCTTGTCACAAGTCTGACAGACTGAGTATTTGTTGTCTGTAGCTTTTATGCAGCAGTTAATACACTTTACTTCAAAATGTGACAGAATATAATCAGAATTTTTACAGACAAATGTAGGACCTATTCCAACTTCGGTCCCTGTTGTAATTATTTTACCGTAATAACTGCATAATGATCCAATGTTGAAGATAATACCTCTTCACAAATGGTTTATTTGCCCTGGGGGGGTTTTTGGCGGCAGGAGTGCGGTTGGTCTCCTCGGCTGCTTCCGGCCGAGTGGGACAGGGCAGGGTTCACTCTGTAGGCAGAGTGATAAGCCAGAGACCAGATTCCATGGTGTTCTCCAACAGGGAATTTAATCTCCCTCATCAAGATACCTGCGATGCATCTCGCCGCCAACCCCCCCCCACCCCCCCCTTATCACACACTCGCGCCGGAAATGCGGCCTTGATGAGCGCTCGCAGATCCTTGCGCTCCAACATGACAGTTTACGGTCGGCTCCTTATCGCCACTCTTCACTCTCGGTGTCACACACACACACACACACACACACGCTGGTAAAAACCTCCCGGTGTCATAAACCGCAGGGTAAAGTCGTGCTGCAGTGGCCGACATTGAGGCAGGGAGCGACCTGGGTGAAGGAGCCGCAATAATCTCGGCTGGAGCTCAAGGAGCGGCTGTCATTGTGTTGCAGTAAAAAAAAACAGAGATAGAGCAGGGTGTGTACGTGTGTGTGGCTATAGGCTGGACTGCTGGCGGTGTGTATGCTCTCTCTATGACCACACACACACACACACACACACGGCCCGGCCCGACCACCATCCCTCGTATTTTGTCTGTGACAGGGAGCCCTGACGGGTCGTTGTTAGCGGCCACTCTTCTCCAGGAAGAAGCGGTTAAAGTATCTCAGCATCTTGATAAGATCCACAGATTGACCCGGGCCATTTCCTGAACTGCTACCGGTTTTTGTTTGTTAAATCTGCAGACATCCAAAAATATAAATGGCCACAGGAAAAAATGTGTCTCTCAAGTTTACGCCAGTGATTCAACAAGGAACATTATGGGACCTGCCCTCTTGTGACATGACAAGTGAGTAAGAGTAATCATGTCTGGAGAGAGCCTTGTCTCAGTTAGAGAGAGTGGGAGATCATTTGAAGAACAACAGCTGGGCAGAGGGCCACAACTTTTTAAAGTCCACAGCTTTAAGGACACACACACACACACACACACACACACACACACACACACACACCCCACTGTTCAGCTAGTGACTAAGCCCCCTTAGACAAACACATGTAACCCAGAGCCGCTAGCAATGATTCACACAACCCCACAAACACTCTCTTTCTGCGTCTCACACACCATCTTCCCCCAGCGCCGCCGCGCCAATACGTCTACACACGCGGCGGCACCGCGAGAGCTGGTGACCGGGAGGGACGGCGGCGACGGCGAGGGGCAGGGAACGGATCTCAACCTCCGGCAGCGGCTCTGCAGTCATCAGTCGTCACTCCGTCCGCGGCCAATCACGTCGGCCGCCTGCCATGTCCATTCATAAAGAAGCCACTCTGCGCTGTCCGCGCTGTATGATACTGTGTCGCCCCCCCCACACCCATACGCTCAGTTCATTCATGCCCTCTGCTGCTGAGCAGAAGGAGTGGACTGTGCTATCTGTGTCAAATGAAAGGGGGGAGAAACTCAGCATGACTGAAGCAGAGAGAGAGAGAGAGAGAGAGAGAGGAAGTGCTGCCTCTGTCTGAAAAAAAAAAAAAATGGCCCATTAACCACAAAGATCCGCAGCTCGCGGCAGCTTCATCGTCGAGACGTTGTCACGTACATCACTACGGCGCCGACGATGGCACATACCATACCCTGCGCTTCCCATCTAACTCTGGCCCCGGCACCGTGAGCGAGCCTCGGGGCAGAGTGGGAGCCAGACGAGTGGACTATGTAACAGTGAATCAGCTCTTCTGTAACGCGATCACACCGTGAGGTAACGCTCGCTCCGCCACAAATGACCATTCAAAACTCAAAACATGCGAGGACCCCGACAAAAGCCGGCTCGAAAAGCGAGACTCGCGGCGTCAAACTCGGGCATTTCCTCCGCTTTTCCCACTTTTCAAGAAACCCAGGTCTCTGTCAGGGTTTCGCTGACGGTCCACGGACCGGTACTGAGAGCCTCCTGTTCTTCCCTCAGCTCTGCTCGGCCTGTTACGGATCTGGGAGCAGTTTCTCAACCTTAACTTGTAACATATGATATCCATCAACAGCAGCAGCCCTGCTTTCTGAGCGTCTTCCCTTTTCTCTTTTCTCTTTTCTTTTTTCACTTACCCGTCTGGGTGAGAGTAGTGTTTCCTCCCGGTGCCGAGTTTGGAATGAGGGGACCCCCCCCCCACCCACCCTCCTCGGGTTTCTTTCTTTCGCCGGTGTCTTTCGTAAAGGTTTTTTTTTTTTCTCCTCCATTTCTGGGTGTCCTTTGCTCCGTCCCCGCTTCAAAGAGGGATTCCGGTGTTCCCCTTCACTTTAACTTTGCTTGGTCCAACAGAGAGTGAAGAGAGAGAGAGAGAGAAGGAGAGACGCTATTGGGTAACCGACTCTCACCCACGTCACTGTCCACGGCTGTGAGGAGAAGTCACACAAAACTCGTTGAAGCTCAACTCCTGAACGATTTCATCCTTACATGTCTCCTCATCCCTTTCCCTGTCTTTCTTTCCTCCTCCCGTTGCATTCTTTTGAGTGTAATCAGTAACAGGCTTAAAGTGACAGCAGCAGCACTGCATAGCCGGCTCGCTCTCTCTCTCTCTCTCTCTCTGTCTCACACACACACACACACACACACACACACACACACACACAGGCAGTGTGTGAGGCTCCCTCTGGGCTAAAGGTGCTTTCCCAGTACTCTGGAGACACTGCAGCCATTAAACTCCCTACAAGCCCCGCCAAAGTTCCGCTATCACATGTTTCACAGCAGTCTCCCTCTCTCCTCTCTCTCCCTTTCCCCTCACCCCTCACCCTCCCTTCTCTCCCTCGGCCCCCGACTGACACCGTCGGACATACTCTCTCACACACACTCGGCACCCGGGCCGCACTCTCTTATAGTGTGGCAGTTAAAGAGGGGGCCGAGCCTAGCGCGGCGAGGGCAGTGTCCTGTTACACGGCTCTCAATTGAGGTTAGGGAGAGGACATCCATTCAGAAAAAAGAGAGGAGGGAAGAGGGCGGAGGAAAAAAGTAGGGGCAGCCTCTCCGTCTCTCTCTCTCTCTCTCTGAATGTGCGTGGGTCTTCAAAAGCAGGAAACTCCCTGGCCAGAGACTTTGGGCTTCTGTAGAAAAGGGACCTGTCTCTAAATAAGGGAAAGGAGGCAGGGACATAAGGCTGCCCCCCCCCCCACACACACACACACACACAGCGGTCACAGCAGAGGGGTCTTTATGACTTCCAGCCCCACTGGCAGCGCTACACTTTCCACCCATACACACGTCTTGTCTCGGCCGCGTCGTGGATTTCAGCGCGGCGATTTAACTCGTGACAAATCAGAAACGAGCCCTGCACGGACGCGTGTGTGACAAACATTTTCTGGTGGTGTCGTGTTATGAACAAGACAGACGGGCGGTGGATTGTGACCAGAAAGAGAAAGTACCAGAGCTTAGAGGAACGGACGGGCCAGTAAACAAGCTGGTAACCCCGCGGTGACCGCAGCCACCAAACAGAAAGTACCTGAGTTCACTGACTAGAACCACAGACACAGGTGGACAATGAGAGTTGAGGACAGAAGGGAGGACGGGCCGGGACGTACTGAGCGGGACAGGGGTCATGGCCATCAGTGGAGCTCCTCGCCGCTAATCCTGACCTGAAACCACCCTTGTCCTCGGCTCCCCGCCCTGGTCCACCTCTCACCTACATCCTGCTATTTTACCCCACTTCTCGCCCCTGCCACGCCACACCTTCCCGCCCTACCCCACTCCACCCACCCTGCCCCGCCCTTCCCTCCTCCTCCCCGCTGGTGTTTGGGGTGAGGGTGGGCTGGGGTTTTTTGAATGGGAGTCTCCAACATCAGGAATCGCATAGTTGGCCTGTTACTCACACGAGTCCGCGTGACTCATCGGATGCCGTGCTGCACCCATGCCTCTCTCCCGTTACACATACATGCACGCTCGTAGTGACACACACACACACACACACACTTCCTCTAGCGGAGCTGGAGAACGGCCTTTGTCAGACTCCATTCATAACTGTTTCGTTAACCTCAGTGAGTCACGTGAGGACTCGGGCCGAGGGATCGATTTTCTTCACCGTCACGCTCAAGAACGGAACCTTGGGTCGGAGGCTCCACACCTTTTCGGCCTGTCCCGGTTATGCCAAGCGACTCGTGACCCATTGGTTTGGTGTGTCCCCCCCGCGTCCGCGCGTGCCAGACGTCCGGGGAGTGATTCTCACTTCTCGGATTGTTTCATTTGAGTATTTTTAGCCACGTGGAGGTAAAACAAGCTTGAATTTCACAAAGAAAAGGGGAAAGGAGAAGAAAAAACAAGAGCATGAATTTTCTTTTCTTTTCTTTTCTTGCTCCCAACCTCAGGAATGATCTCACGACCAATAATGCCAATTTCACTCTCCGGCACAAAATAATAATCAGTGCTCATCAATCCGTGACTGTGGCCACGTCGCTTCAGTCCACTGTGTGTAAAGCTGACAAAATAAATAAATAGGTACATTAATAATGGCCACTCCTTATTTCTCCAATCAATCTCAAGTCAACTGGACAGACTCCACCTGCCGATGGAGATCAAACCGAATCATCTGACTCCAGAACAGTGAGATCGTTTCGTCTGCGATCACAACAGAGGTTTTTAACGGGCTCGGTTTCACTTTCTGACCTCGCTCTACCACCGCGGCACCTCACGGGAAGCACGTCTCCAACATGAAGGGCATCGACCTGCAAAGCTCTAGGGTTGGTCGTGCGTGGACAGGGAGCGAGTGGGTGTAGCTGAATCACAGTGTGTCGTGTGTCGGCCCGGTGAATGGTTTGCTGTGTTTCTCTCGTTGCGTTCGACGGGTGCTGGGCTCGGGCGGGGGATGACTCAGGGCGAGAGCGGCTAAATGAATCCAGACTCGCCGGAGAATCGGCAGCATCAACCTGCAGCAGCCTCCGAGGCGGTCGACGCGAGAGCAGCGTCCCGGGCTCGTCTGACCGGGCGCACTCTCACCTCTCGTTTCACTCGCGTCTCGTGTTCTGAAACTGCCCAGGTTTCTCTGTTCGTTTTCTTCCAGGTTGCTCTGAAAACCAATTTTTATTCCCGCGTGGAGCTATTTCAGTTCGGCCATTTCAACTGGCGTTGGCTGCTCGCTGCCAAAAGCAGCAATCTGACAGATTATTCTTGATCTTGTTATTCAGCTGCTCTGCAGGCCAGAGACAGTGAGTCACTGGGAAAGAAATTATTTCCTTTTTTCTTAACGAGGGGTAATTTCATGTTAAAATGAAAACAAAGCTTCAGAATTGTTGAATCATTGATTCAAAATTATCTAATCAGAAAACTATTTGAAATAATAAAATCATAATTGATAGAGAAAATTCAATTGGCAGTGTACCTACTTATTAGTTTTATTTTGTAGGATTGAGGAATGACGCCTTAATTATCAAATTGCGAACAAATAAAATGTTCTAATGTTGCAATTCATACACGATAATGATAAAAAAAAACTCTTGCAATATGATTTAGTACAATAATTTGACATTAGGTTTGACAGTTTGACATTAAAGTTGGCCTCAGAGAGTAAAGTAAGCGAGGGATTTGCCATTTTAGAGTTTGACTCATTCCATTGTGGGCACAAAGTGAGTGCCGCCTGCTCGCTTTCTCTGGGTGGATACTAGGGCGGAGATGTGTTTCAACACACATGCACGGCTCAGGCGGGGGCCTTTCCTTCGTGTAGTGACACACACGCACAATGGAGATTGCAGTGGAAAGGAAGCTGGGGATTCCTGAGATTCCTGTGGAAAAAAAAAAAAAAAAAAAAAGGTGTGAACTCGGGCCGCCGAGCAGCCTGGGAATTCTGCCGGGTCGGCTCGAGAGGCAGTCTAATGGCCGACCGGAGCCACTGGCGACACACAGGTAGGGAGAAGGGGACAGGGGGGCGAGCGTGCGAGACGATGTGAAAGTGAGACGGAGAGGCTGTGTGTTTAGACATACACACTGCCGATGCTTACGGCGTGATCTGCCAATAAGGCTTCATTTAAAGATGAACGTCAGAAATGAAGGCGAAAGAGAACAAGCTACTTGTGGAACTTTGTCCCCTTCGGAGCGACGCAATACACACTCAACTTCAGCCGCACACTGTTTCCCCAGCCATGCTGCTGACTGCTTTAGTTCTGCCCACGTAGGGGCGACTGGGAGCGGGGCAGTGACAGGGGCCGCGGTATGTTTCCATACAGCTGCCGAGTGAAGTTTTTAAATGTCACAGAGCAGTAGAAAGTGCAGATGCGGCGGATTTTTTTTTTTCTCTCCCGGTTCGGTGAAGTGAATGAACTGTCTCTGTGATGGTTAAAAAAAAAAAAAAAAACATAAAGAAGGGAAAAGAACACGTCTCATTCAATCATTCAGCAGTCGTCCAAGGACAAACACTAGTTTAATACCACAAATAAAGCCCGTATTGTGAAGGAAAAGCTGTGGAGCGGACATTTCTCCACACACAACATTTCAGAACATCCAATGGCACTTTCAAAGCCCATTTAAACCGAGCGAGCACTTCACTGCTTTTCACTGTGATTTTCAACAAATACATTTCTGTCCAAACTTTTTACAAAACGTCTACGTGGATCCCAAAAGGTGGGTTAAAACCTTTTTAGCAATATTGAGGAAGTTGCCATTTATATTCAGCTTTCAGAGTTCACATCCTACATCCTTAGAGAAAATGTAGAACATTTGTTTGAATTATGAAATGTCAATAATTTCTCCTTCTCTCTCACACACACACACACACACACACACACACACACACACACACACACACACACACACACACACAGAGGTAATCATAGATGCACCTGTCTCTGCCAAGAGTGAAACTCTCAGCCAGTGATGGACAAGAACAGACGTAACAGCAACGTCATTTCATTCACTAAAATGGCACACACACACACACCCACACCCCACACACACACACACACACACACACACACACACACACACAAAGAAACACGTTTGCAACCAACCAAGGACAGGAGCTGGAAATATGGCAGGCAGAGCCCACCTGTCCCTGGCCCTGTGAGAAAGTGTGTGTGTCTAAGTGTGTGTCTGTGTGTGTGTGTGTGTGCGCGCGCGCGCGCGCGTGCGCTTCTATCTTTGTTGGGACCAGTTTCCGTTTTAGACCTTGGGAGCGAGGACATTTTGGGAAAGTGAGGACATTTTGTCCGGTGCTCACATCTCCAAGGGTGTTCGAGGGTTGAGACCCGGTTTGAGGGTTCAGGTTAGAATCAGGTTCAGGTCAGGGACAGGGGCAAGGGGCTAGGGAATGCACTATGTCCTCACAAAGACAGAAGTAGGCTGTGTGTGTGTGTGTGTGTGTGTGTGTGTGTGTGTGCGTGTGTGTGCGTGCGTGTGTGTGTGCGCGTGTGTGTGTGTGTGTGTGTGTGCGCGTGTGTGTGTGTGCGTGCGTGTGCGCGCGTGTGTGTGTGCGTGTGTGTGTGTGCGCGGCGTGGTGTACACTGACTATATTAGGCCAGCCTGTTTCTAGGACAGTGAGCACACAGATACAACTGTGATGTCACAGTCACGCTGGGGCGGCGTGACTCTGCGTCTTATCTCTGTACTGGTGCTACATTGCTCTCCGCTGCCCCGCAGTAACATGTGTGCACCCGCCTGTTTCGGAGTGCGCGTGCGTGTGTGTGTGTGTGTGTGTGAGCGCGTGTGCTTATTACCCTGTGATGACCCTGAATTTCGGTGACACACACGGGGAGCGCTCAGCGGCCCCGGGGACAGACGACCACCTCTGAGCTCGGGGGAAACGTCCGGAGCGGCTTGAGTTACGTTTTGGTGATGCTTGAATTTTTCTCTCACTTATGTAAGTGTCTGGTTACATCACACACAGATGCTTCTATTGTGACGCGACGGTTACCATTAGTTTCTACTATGTAAAGTAACAGCTGTCAAAAAAACAGTACTGGTAAGAGCATAAAACAGCATTAAAGGATAATTCCTGTTTATTTTAACTTGGGTCTTATTTTCGTATTTTTGGCCATCATTTCTATCAGTGATGATAACGTTGCACACACTAAAGTAATCTCCCAGGACTGAATGGGAATGTTGCCATAATTTAACCTTTCAACTTCATTTTTTTCTTCCGCTTAACTTTGGCTCAGTGTTTATTTTCAGCCAGATGCTTGTGTTTTCTTGTCCTGCTGGACTCTGTTTTGTGAGCGCAATGTTAATATCAGCAGTGGCGGGAGAGGTGTCTGGAGCCTTCCCTAAAGCAGACGTACCACCGCACATAAAACAGCCAAAATTTCTCCTTAACCGACACAAATCCTGCGCTCGCAGTTTCACTCAGATAAAACTACAAAAGTTTGGAGCGAAATGTACTTAAAGTAAAAAAAAGTACAAGTATTTGGCAGAGTGACCCCGTTCAGGAGGTTATGTTATTTATATTATTCAATTATTACTTCTTACACATTTAAAGCCCTAAAAAACATTTTTACTATAAGTGACATTAAAAGAAAATTTATTCCAAAATGAAAACAGTTTAGATTATTTCAATCCCCCTGAAATGTCCCATATGTCAGTGCATCTGGAAAGTGTTGGAATCTAAATTTAATGACAGTTGTGGGGTCATTTGCTTTTTTTTTTTTTTTTTTCTGCCCCTGTCAATCCAATGTAATCGACCCACACCCAAACAGTCCTGATGAGGCAGGCAATAAATAATTTTCCCCCCAAACTTGAACTTGAATGGCTTCTTCTTTTAGTCATCACCGTAAACGACAGAGACAAATACTTGAGATTTGAAACTAGATTTTTCGGGGCTTTAACACGTAAGCAGCATTTCACTGTGGTGATGTTAACTACTTTTTTAAATCGTTGGATATTTTGATTTACAGTGTAACAATGCATCATATTCTATATTCTATAACTGCAGCTGTCAAAAAAACGAACTGGAGGGAAAAGTACCATTTTTAAATTTCCTTTTATGTATTTTATTTCATTTTACCCATTTCTTTAAATATCCCATCTCACTGTCTTGTAACTGATTTTATTTTGTTTTCTTTTTTTTGCAAATGATTTGTAATGTCATTCTATTGCTTTTCTTTGCCCATGTAAAGCGATTTTGAATTTCCTCTGCGTTCCCGTGTACTATATAAATACTTAAAAGACTGCATTTAAGTACAACACGTAAGTAAACGTACTTAGTTACTTTCCACTGCTGATTATTAACGACAAAATGATGGCCAACACCACAAGAATTTCAATAAATCACAATTATCCTTTGACTGAATGTGTGAGTAACACAACACAGTAAAAAAGACATCTCTTTAGAAAAAAAACACACACATAACGCGATCACTTCTGCTGTTGAGCACATGAATCGCATGCTGCTATTCCCAGAGCCACTGCCGACACGTGCATACGTGTCTGCGCTGTTGGAAACTGCATGACGGCGTTGTGTCTCCGTTACAGGGACCTGCCAGTGTAGCTCCCCATCCTGTCATCCCTGCCCCGTGACTCCCCCTTTCCTCTTCCCTTCAGAGGTGTCAGAGGAAAAACAACTACGGTGTGAGATTCCTTCTCTCTCTCTCTCTCTCTCTCTCCCTTTCTGTCCTCCACAACCAAACAACGTGGGCTAGGCGAAGGCAGTGGCTCCGCCGCTGGCTGGCCCACTGGCAGGATATAGGAGCTGTGGGCCCTGCCAAGGCGGTGAGGGGTCACGCCCTGGAGAATGCGCGTGTGTAATACGACGCAGTGTGTGTTTGTGTGTGTACTAGGATGACCATGTCACCCGCGGGCTGGTAGCTCTCTGAGCAGCAACACCAACAGCAGACGCCCTCATCCTGACGCTACAAGGGCGGAGAAGGCTTCTTGTGAAACATTCCACTCTCTCCCACCGCTCTGACCAGCGTTTCCTGTTCTCACTTCCCTGTCCTTTCCTCCCGCCCCTCGTCTGCCTTCCTTTTCGCCTGTCCCACCTCCACCTCGCCTCCACACGCCAATGTTATCCTCCAGCACCCCCCCCCCCCATCTACCGCTGCTCACCACCCCAGGGCTGGCTCCAGCCCCCACGCCCCAGACTGGTGGACTCCCTCTGGGTTTCCTGGAGAACCACCTTCCATTATCAGAGCCATCGGCCCAGCCCAGAAACACTTCTGCTGAGCTCACCGGGTCATTGTGGCCCGAGTGTGACCTCCGTCTCTGAGGACACATTACACTCTTTTGTAATCCGCTGAAATTGGACTAAAATAACTTCAGTTTACATGACGATAACATCTGAGGGCAGCAAGGACACCTGCTTCGACCTTTCTTACAGTAAGAACCTTAAACAGTTTGACTAGGATGTGTTTTTAGGGACGGTCTTGTTGTCTCACTATGGTTCAAGTTAGAGCTGGAGCCATTAGTCAATTAGTCAACCAACAGAAACGTGTATGGGCAACTGTTTTGAAAAGACTGACGGCTCATTTAACTCACTGTTCGAGCACAAACGCCGAACATTAGGCCACTTTATGTCATCGTCTTAATCGTGAGGGTCTAACTGAAAACCTCTGGGGCTCCGGACTGTGGCTCGGACAGAACGAGCGAACCGGACTCTCGGGGCATTTTTCACCCTCTTCTGAAACTATACATAACATAACTCAAGAAAAGAAAAGAAAAAAGTGTTGTCCAACCTACAAGTGAATATTATTCTAGAGTATACTCTAAATATTTACACATTTAAATATACAGAGGATATTTGCACTGAGTGTTACAGCTCTCAGTAGCTTCAGTAAAAAGATATCAGCATCGATCGCTGTTAAACTCTCGTAAGGCAGAGAAAATTTCCCCTGAAGGATCAGACTCACGTAGTTTCTTACTTCAGGATCCAGGGGTGAATTTCTTATCCTATTCACACAGCAACGGTCACGTGCTGCGACTGCGAACGTCTAAGGAGCGTGTCCGGACCGGATCTCGCCTTCTTCCTTTTAACGGCGGCCGCAGCAGCAGCGCTCAGCCGAAAGAATTCAGAAATTATAGCAGCTATTCGAGTAAATGACGCTCTTATCCAGGCGGAGAGAGGATGTGTCAGCTCCGCACAGGAGAGCTGTTTATTAGCACGGCGCGGTCACCGATGATGAATGCTCCCTATCACTTACTGTATGACTAATGGACTATGCATATGTGCATGCACAGGAGTGGAATCTGAGCATGTCATTCACAGAGGAAGAAATGGACACGCAGCGCGGAGTTGCGGGACAGACCGAGAGAGAGCAAGTGGTTCCAGCGGATGGGTCTAGGTCTGATGCAGCCATCCGTCTGAGAAGCGCAAGAAAACGAGTAGCGGGCTGGGATCCTGCCACGCAGAGCCTCTCTCTAGTTATTCGAGAAGGTTTAACCCTAAAATATACAGGAGTGGTCTGGGAAGTGGCAGGGCTGCCTCCACCAAATCATACGTTGTCTTCTACCAACCACATTAGCTTCTAAATAATTCCAAAAACCTGCATCGCCTGTGCTTCACAGCCACGTTTGTGATCTCATCGAGTGTGTTTTCGCCAGAATCTGGACACTTTCGGAGACTCTCTCCACCACTGTCTCTCCTATCTGCGAGTTCAGCAGCTACTCCTTCCTCTCTCAGCGATTCTCCAGGGCGAGTGCGCTTCTCATAATAAACTTTACTGTGTCTCCGAGCGCTGGCAGGGAGAGCACTTCGGCAGTGTGTTCCTTCCCTCAGCGGTCTCTTGTCTGGGGGCTCCGCAGCAGGCTGACTCACAGCCCCGGCCCACTCTTCCCTCCCACTCCTCCCTCCCACTCGGCCCCAGCCGTACCCCGGCGTGGGAGGCAGCGCAGCCCAGGACCAGAGCCTCCGGCTGGGCACGCACACACGCAAGCCAGCACGGGCCCACGGCTCTGGAGCTTTGGCTTTCATTTCCCTCACCCACACAGAAACAAAAACACACACGCAAACACACACACCGCCTACCCACATGCAGTACCCACACTGATTTTTAGAGCACCTCTTTAATGATGTCATGTGCCTTACATCTGAAGGGAGCAGAGGCAGGGGAAACACGTGGGAGTGTGTGGGCCGTACATGCTGTTTGTGTGTGTTTGCGAGTGAATAATGCTGCCAGATTTTTTTTTTTTTTGGTTTACATTAAGTACACTGAAATGTTTTATGTGCACATGTACTGTTTGCTACTGTGAGTAGAGAGCTTTTGACACGGCTGAGCTCCGTAGGTTGCAGTTATTTTTAAATCACAGCTACCGGGGAGGATTCTGATCTAATGAAAGGACACTGGTGAGTGCAACGAGGTCTCAGCAGACGTAACGATGCACTGGGCAGTCGAGTATTTTATGAGAACGGACACTGGTAAAGTTTCGATCTCTGCACCTGCTCTTACTCACGGCGGCCAGTGCAAAAGATGCATCAAGAAATATCTAAAAAAAAACCCCAACAAAAACAAACAGCCTCAAAAGAGTCAATTCAACAAAGAGAGTCTAGTTTCCCCTGCCAGGGTTAATTTCTCCGTTTGATGAAGGGGTACATGCTCTGTCTGCTTCACTTGAAGTCATAGATGATGTGCGATTCTTACCGGCAGGACAGGACTCCTCGGTTGCCGGTCTGTGCTGCCTTTTCACTGATGTGCATCAGGAAGAGTCGGGGCTGTGAAAAACAGGTGGCAGAGGAGCACGTCACTCACATCATACTGAGCCCCCTCCAACCCCCTCGACGGGGACGCCTTCATTTAGCTCAAATCTCGAAAACATTTCTTACGAGAAGACTGATAGACTCGCACGGTGTCGCACGTCGTAGGATGCCTGCGGCGCGAGGAGGAATAATATTCAGAAGGGCCAGATTGCTCATTAGAATATCTCACATTTGTGTGTGGGCGAGCTTTTAGCAGTCCTTCTCCCTCCCGTCCCCGGTGCTGTTCCAGAAACACTGTTCTCGGTCCAATACCGACCGGGATCCTAACCCCAGTCTGTCCATTAAAAAAAGTAAATCCGAGCACCAACTTCTGTCCAAGTTTCAAGCACCAGCACACGACGCGCGCCGTCGACTTTCTGATGTACACGTCAGCTGTACCAGAACCTGCAAAGTGCTCAATCTGTTCCCACATTTCCACCGCCACCGCCAACACTCAATGCTTATTTCGCCCCGACTGTTGGATTTACATTCAGCTCGTGTTGTCGACCGTATTGGAGGAGATTCACAATACATCACAGCAGGTGACGCTTCACTTTAATGGCGCACATCTGTCGTGTCCTGACTAATACAACGCAACAGGGTGACGGAGCATCATGAGGCGGACATGACTGAACTATGGGCAAAAAAAAAAAACCAAAAACAAACCCCAATGACGAAAACCGTGTATCGCCACATTTCATGATTTTTAAATTTTTCAGATAAACTTTAGGATCTGGCCTCTTTCCTGCTTCACGTACCAAACTATGGTGGACTGTGTGAGGAAGGCACGGTCACAGAGCTGGACAGAAGAGCAGAGGAAAAGTTGACGTTTCGTAGACACATGGACAAGTGTTTTGCAAAAGCAATAACCGGTTGTCATCAAAGCCAAAACCCAGACGTATTTACAATTCTGCAAAAACACTGCAGGGGAAATCCAAATGCTAATTCCATGTGACTTTATACATGATTAATTGCAAGTTTTGCAAAATCCAACAAGTACTAGAGTGTTCTTTTGTTAAAAGTAAAAAAAAAAAATAAAAATGCAAAATTGGGGATGGCCCAGCTCAATACATTAATAACCAGTGAAATACATGTGTCACAAGTGCCCCCTGTTGGATGAAGCAACACGGTATCAAAAGCTGAGGGCGAATGGTTTTAATTATAGTCCTCTGAGGGAAAAATAATATCAAAAAAAAAAAAAATCCAACAGTAAAAATTTTAATAGTTTTTAATGATATTTTCGCTGTCGTCGAATCTGAAATAATCCCCATCATCATTTTTTTTGCCTGTAGCAGGACACCGGCATTACACAGCTCTACATCACTGATTTCTTAGAAAGTCAATGCAATCGCAATAGGTCGGTCACTCAAAGTTCTCCCTCCCTCCCTCCCTCCCTCTCTCTCTCCCTCTGTCTGTATCTCTCTGTGTCTCTCTTTCCCTCTCTCTGCTCCCCCCGTCTATCCCGAAGTCACGGGGTCTCCCCCCGGGGTAAACGCATTCCAAAACACAAGAATTTCCTCCAGCCCGGCTCACATACCACCACCCCCCCCTCTCGCTCTCTCTCGCGTGCACGCGCACGCGCACACTCTTTCCGCACACACACACACACACACACGAGCGAGAAGAGTGCACAACGGTCTTGCCCGAGCCAGAGCAGACCACACACTGTTGCAATGCCATGTTCAACAGTCCCAGCACATCGCTGCACGATCACACAGACAATGCCGGCGCTCACACAACGAACACGTTCAAATAAAGACAATAAAAAAGGAGAATTCAGAGAAAAGCAACTCGCCATTATTTTAAGATAACAGGGGGGGGGGGGAAGAAGCTGATCCGTGATCAGCTTCCTCGTTCTGTTGATCACAGATTGTGTTTTGTCTCTGGGGAGTAATAACAAGAGCTAAAACACAAATGTCGCCGGTGTTACCTGCGTCCTTCGGTCCCGCACCGGCGGCCGGAGAGAGAGCAGCCCGACCTGCAGGCACCTTCCCCGAGCGCAGAGCTCCCGGGTCCACATCCCGAATGCACAAGAACGCGAGAGGCAGAGACGGAAACCAGACATCGGCGAGGGCTCGGCGAACGGTGGCCGCGCAGCGGGGCGAAGGCGCCGGAGAAAGGAGGGGGGGGGGCGAGTCATCGCGTCTCTCGCGGTCTGCTGCTGTGATATTCGGCTGTATCGCTCATCGGATGCGAGGGTCCCTTCTCTCTCACGCTCTCTGTTTTATCTGTGTGCCGCCCGCCTGACTTCCCGCGGGGCTTTTCCCCGCGTCGCTCGGAAATGCCACCGACCGGCTCTGCCACCTCAGAGTGGAGCCCGGCTGCCCCGACCTCCCGGTCTGCCGGCCGCGGCTTCGTCTCCCTGCGCCGGCCGAGAATCGACCTCAGCCCTGAAGAAACCCCCCCCCCACCACCACACTCCCTACGTCCCTCCCTCCCTCCCTCCCCCGGTCACCCCCACCCCCAGGCTCCGGGGACCGTCCCCGGTGCACCCTAAGCCACAGCCGACACTAATTGCTGGATAGTTATTCAACTGTGCCGGTGTATTTAAAGACTAGAAGTGAGAAAGTTGGGGAAGAAGAAAGCAGACATTTCTATGGTAGAGTCTGGTACTAATAAGAAAAAGGAGTATCCTAAATTAAACCAAAAAAAACCCCCAAAAACCCCCAAAACAAAACAAAACAAAAAAAAGCAGAAACACTTTGACTCCAGATGAAACCTTCTTTTACTACAATAACTATGAAGCAAATTCACGAGCCGAATATTAAATATTATTATCAAATTGTTCTACAAATAACAGCAAAAAACGCGAAGGGATCAGGTCGTTAATTAAGTTTCCAAATCAAATAAATCTCCAGTTTCCTTCCTCTTCTTCTTCTACTTTTTCCTCTTAACCATTGAGGACCTCGAGAATAGAAGCTGTTACGAATGAACATTTTCTGGAAGCGTGGCTCATGGGCTTGTGCAAAAAAACCCCAACAACAACAACAACAACAACACTTGTTTCCACGGTGTCTGCAGCAGACCGAGGACAGGTGAGGACGGCCGCACCAGGGGCCAACGGGTGAACGCGGAAGCGTGGCCGCCCGCGCAAAGACGCGACTCTCGGGCGACCTGCGTCCGTCCAGTCGAGGGCTGGTGGTGAGATGCAGATTCTGGGGAACCTCCCTCAGAGTTTGGCCTCGTCCTGAAACCTTTTAAAGACCGGCCCTTTTTTTTTTTCTGTCTCAATGCTCACAAAAACAAACCAAAACAAAAAAAGAAAAAGAAAAAGACAACAGGTTGAGGAGTCTTTTGGTTTTTGGTCTTTTAGAAAGGAACTAAAACGCACAAGGCAGAAATCACGGACCAGTCACTCAAGCAGGCAGAGTGTTTCAGCCGATCTTACCGGAGACTAAATGTGATGCCGAAGCCGTAGCTCTGTCTCGAGCTGCTCTCCCTCTGGGGAAATACACCTGCCCGGGGCGGTGTGCGGACGCTCCCCTGCTCCTTCCCCCCTGCTCGCTCTCGGGATGTGCCGCGGCGGTCCGGGAGACGGACGCTCCCTGCCTGCGCCGGCTCGGGTCGGGGAGCTCTGAGGTCCCCGCGCCGCGCCGACCATATTACCGGCACGATGACTCGGGTTCGTATTGAGAAATTCCCTGAATAAATTACCGTGCCCACTCTTTCTCTTATCTGGTTATGAGTACAGTTCTGAGCTCACTTTCTGGTATTCGGGATGGGTATTTCTTCATCGTAAACTTCCCAGAAATATTTCTCTTTTAAGTTTTTTTTTCTTCTTCTTTTCTTTCTGTGACAAAACCGATTTAACCCCTTCGGCGCGGTCAGGCGACGCGAGAAAGCCGGTGATCCCGGACTTCACCTTGACGCGCGTCTCGACGCCGTTTCCAGGTTTAACAAAGAGCCGCCGATGAGCCGCGACCGACCTGATGGAATTCGCTCCGGCTCGTCGTGCGCGTTTGATGAAAGGGAGTCGGATCGCGGCGTGGGGGGGTCGTTTCTATTGACTGAATGGGGGGGGGGGCACCTAAATACCGCTCGTTGGATTTCACAACCTGACCTTTAAATTCGCTGTTAAAGGTCCAGTCATCGCGGACTCCCGTGATAGAGGCAGATAAGAGGGAAACCAGATGCACTTGTAATGTTTTCGCTGCGTCATCCCGAACCAAGCCGAGACCCGCGTCCCGGACTCAGCTCGACGTGTCGATGACGGCTGATAACCGGGAAAAAAAAAAAAAAAGGTTGGTTAAACCGAGCCCTCGATGCAAGAAGGCGGCTTCATATTTCAGAGAAACTCGATAATCAACTCGTTACGCTGCTTTTTCTTTTCTCTCTCTCTCCCCTCGCAGGACATGAACACACACACACACACACACACACACTCACACGCAAAACACCAAAACATTCTGCCACTGCAGGGCAAGCAAAAACAGAAGCGACTGGGGATAATCCCATGCGTTCCCCTTCGTGTTTCTCAGCAGGGGGGGGGGCAGTGCTTTCGATTCGCTAGATCGATTCCAGGTCAGCGCAAATGCGCCCCCCCCGGCCACCCGTCTCCAGCGCAGCGACGTCAGAGGCACCGGGAGAGGTCGACCCCTAACGTGCACTGAACTCCGGTCCCTCCTGCGTCTGCCCCAACACGGACAACAAACCCCTGATGAAATCGCAGCCTGGAGATACCGGGGCCGGCTTTGAAGTCAGAGGCACAGACGTTCGCGGGGGGGGGGGGGCTTCTGCGTCAGAGCGTCTGATAATCTATTGTTTCATGATGGCAGCAGAAAACCGATTGCACCACAGTGTTTCTGGAGACTCCACAAACTGTGTGTGTGTGTGTGGGGGGTAAATAACCATCTCAGTTTGATCCAATTTCTGAAAAACTTCCTACAGTTTGAAACGACTGAAAATCCTGGCGCGTTTCCACCACTGACAGAGTTCAGAACGTGGCACCTCAGACCGTTTCCGAGTTCGACTGCTTTGTCTCGGGCGTTATACCGGTAACCCTCTTTCAAGCCCGGGCCAACTTTGCTGTTTTACGAGCCTATTTGACAACTCGGTCCCGGCTGATCCTTTACGCACGAGGCCTATAAACAAGCCACGCCGCTCTGTCATCGCCGGAGAACTTGCCACCTGCAGAACTCCCCCCCTCGAGCAGACTGGCGTGAGCTCCGGTCACCGGTGCCGGCGGGGGCTACGGTACCTGCGCCAGTGTGCCTCCGTGCTGGTATGTAGGCTCCCGGGCCCAGCGCGTATATGAAGGCAGAGGTGTAGTGTGTGTTTTCACTGTCTCCTCCCTGGGAATTCCCCCTCTGTTCCAGGCTCTAACAGCCTGTTCGAGCCACAGCTGTATGCACACACACACACACACACACACACACACACACACACACACACACACACACACACACACACAGTGTGCATGCGTGCATACAGGCTGTGGGCGTCGGGATGTATACACACTCTAGGGTTCAGTTATTCGCATTTCACTGTGCGTGTAGGCATGCCTTAATGTAAGCGTGCTCGTGTGTGTGTGTGTGTGTGTGTGTGTTCCTCCCTGATTCCCAGGGTTCTGCGGAGTTAAACCCTCTTAAATGTCCCCCTGGCTTTTGTCCTCACGTTTCAGCTGAATTTCCCCGCATTCATCCCACCATTCAGACTCTGTGTGTTCGAGCGCTCAGGAATGCACTGGGTTTGACAGGCGCCTGAACTGTGTGTGTGTGTGTGTGTGTGTGTGTGTGTCTGTGTCTGTGCGCATGTACATGCGTGTAAATGAGCATACAACAGAAAGAAAGACGGAGAGCTTTGGAAGGGGGAGTGGATTCTTTTTTCCTGTTTTTTTTTTTTTCCCCTCCATCTCCTTTTGATGCCAAGGCGCTCGGTCGGACTCGGAAACACACAATCACCTTACCTTTGCACACACATACTTTTCACCTTTCTATACACACACACAGACACACACACACACACACACACGCTCAACACCCACACACGCTTGGAGTCACATGTGCTCTCACTCAAAGAGAGCTCTGCACCCACTCACCCTGACACCCACACAACCACCCACACACTCACGTGCACTGCCAAATAGCTCTCACTCTTTACCCTCCCACCCTATCCCCTCTCCACCCACCATCACCACCACCACCGAGCACACACATGCACACACACACACACACACACACACACACACACACAGTTTAACACTAAGTGCCGGGCATGCGCATGATCTGGTTTCCTCTTTGCTGTGAGTGCGACCCGCAGTGATAAAATAAACACAAATACGTGATAATCACATTCCAGACATTTCTCTCCTGCAGGTGGGAAGTTTCAACTGGTTTTCTGCAAGAGTTGGTTTGATTGTGTGCGTGTGTGTGTGTTTGTGTGTGTGTGTGTGTGTGTGTGTGTGTGTTTGTGTGTGTGTGATGTGTGCAACCCCGGAGAGAAAAAAGGAGAGAGAAAATGAGAGAGAGAGGGAACAAAGAGATCTGGGGCGAAGTCTCACACATTCCTCAGTCCTGCCAATATCCTACCAGTATACTAGACCATCACAACTCAACACACACACAGACACACACACACACACACACACACACACACACACACACACACACACACACACACACACACACACACACACACACGCACACAAACACACACACACACACACACACACACACACACACTCCAAGAGACAGCCAGATCTGAATAAAATCTCATTTGCGCTACATCTGTGGCATCAATCTGATGTGAACAATTCCACATTTGCAAATCATATCATGGAACATTCAAACAAAGCAAAGGCTTCCACTGACAATGGCATCATCAAACCCAAGAAATAACAACACTGCATGGGATTTAAAAGCCAGAAAAGGTGAGTGAAAGGAAGCCAGCGAGTGAAAACACACAAAAAGAATGCAAGCGTTTTGAGTACTGAACCTCTGAACAGCTACAGGAGAAAGCAGCCCTACCTTGTGTTCTTACTGACTGACTTTATTTTTGGCAGAAAGAGTCGCAGGGAAACAGACGCAGCGAGAAAGAGGCTGTAAATGTGAGAACGGGAGACGCGTGTTGAAAGAGTAGAGGTGGATGGGACTTACCTGAGCACATGGCCCGCATGGCATGCACACTTCCTCAGTCAGCACGCTTTGTTTCTCCTCCTCTTTGCTGCTGCTGCGTGCTTCTCTCCCATCTGTCTGTCTCATTGCGTCTCTCTCTTGTCTTTCTCCCCCTTCCCTCTCTCTCTCTCGCTCTCTCGCTCTCCCTCTCCCTCTCCCTCTCTCCTCCCTTCTCGTGCTCTACAAGCCCACTTCTCTCACTCTGCTGCTCTGTTCAAACTTCTCCGATTCTTTTTCTGGAAAAAAAAACAAGACCAAACCAAAACAACAGCGCAACTTCTCCCTGATTCTGCACCTCACTCTTCTTCTCAGGCTCTTGCGCTCAATAGAGTTGTCCCTCTTTACGCAAGTGAGAGTGATCCATGAAGGCAGTCTCAACTAGAATGCCTCTCTCCTCCCCCCACGCCGCATGGCCGTCGTGTGTTTGCGCGCGTGTGTATATGCATATAAATGTGTGTGTTGCTCCCTTGCCAGTCAGTCACCTCCACACGAATGTCTTTAAACAGTTTTCTCGCATTCTCTATCAGTCTACCTTTCCCTTCTCTAACTTCCTCCGGTTTTCATACTTTTTCCCGCATGGCACGACGCGCCTTAATAACGAAATACAAACTCTGGTTCGCATCCTCGGTATATCTCTCTCAAAAGATAAGACCTGCACACGCAGCACAGTCAAACGGGCAGATCAGCGCTGTCTGTACTGAAGAGAGACGGAGACAGAGCCAGAGATGGAGAATGTGAGAGACGAACAAACGGGGGACGAAGGACGGTGACAGAACGTTGTTCATGAAAGCTGCAAACGGCCTTGTCATGCGGTAGAAAAAAAAAAAAAAAACCTGGTGTGGAAATCTGTGCACACAGCACTGAGCCATGCGCTCAGCTTAGCCATCCATGTGCTCCATAAATCAGTGTTCGTTGTGAGGCACGACGGGAGCGAAAATAAAGACGAAAAGAAGTTTTTTAAGAAATGAAATGCAATTCGTGTTCGTCAGACCAGTTAGATGGAAGAATATATAAATAGCAAAATAGTGAAAGTACTATAATGTCCAACCAAAAAATGGCATGTATATTACTACTAGATGAATAAGCAGACATGATAGCTGCACAGATTTTGTTCACCGGCTACGTCAGTATAGGACATAGAGTTGGGGACGATGGTTGGTGTCAAAGCTCAGGACTTTGACACCAGAGACCAAGGTTCACGTCCTGTGAGGGAAAGACCGTGGTTCTGGTTCAGGACTGAAAAAGCAAATGCGTCGCGTCTCGTGTCAGCACTGACTTTTTCAACATTTAACCAGGACCGCAGTCTTCACCTTATCAGAGTCTTCTGAGTTGCCGGGACCTAAAATCTCAGTCGCGCTTTAGCTGCCAAGAGCGGATATCGTGCGGAAAACAACAAAACAAACGACACGCCAGTGAGCATTTTGCACACATGTTCATTAAAAATAGTTTCCCGATCCTGATCAGCAGATTTCAGGCCTGCGCACAGCTGTTAGATCACTAGTGTTCCAGCGTGCTGAGACGGAGCGGTGTAGCAACGAAGGCGCCTCATTCATTCATTGGTTCAGTCGTACATAACAAATCCCATTGGCTGTCACGACCCGCCAGAAGCTATAAAAAGCATCCAGGTGTTGTTGATCACGTGACCCGTGAACCCTGAGGAAGCCTCGTCCACTCAAAGATTTGTCATCTAGGTCCAACTGACCTGATAGATGAAGTTGATCTGGACCTTCCTGGTGTGGCTGGAATTTCTGGCAGCGTTACATTTCTGTCAAAGCGCATGTGCTGTAAGAAATAAGTGGCATATAAACAGAATTCTTCGGATACAGGGTTGTAATAGCTTGTGTGCTCACATAACAGACCGAAAAAAGGAGCACAGCACACCATGTTAGCCACTGTGCGATTCCTCTCTGGTTGCTACGGCGCGTCTCCCGACATCCAGCCGCGGCCCACCCGGCCCGAGCTCCGTCCTCACATATAAATCACACATTAACAATCAAGTGGGACCTGCACAGCGTCTGAGCTACAATGGCATCGTCATGCCCTGCCCCGAGTGGCCGATCGTCACTCCATCACGTGGCCGTGTTATGGCCTTGTCGCAGTTTTTTTTGACACCGACTATTCGATTCTGGTTTCATCGAACCCGCTCAGCCCTTTTATTCTGAAGGCCAGGCTTTCCGCTTCTGGCTGGGAAGACGTGCGTGCGTCACACACGTCTTCCAGTTTTTCTCTCGCCGGCTTGTTCATCGAGATGTGCCGTGCCGGCGACAGTCACACCCTCTTTCTCTTTTCTGCTTTTCATGTCAAACAACGGACCGTAGCACTGCGCCCGAGACAGGCGTCCCCCCTCGGGGACGGCGGAGTTTACTTTACCTCAGCTGTTCCCTGCGATGCGGCAGCCAGGAGTTTCCCCGCACTGGCTGCAGAGAAACACAGAAAACACACACCTGTGTTGACGTTGCAATCAGAAATTCCATACGTGGTTTAGCAGGGCAGCAGCGGCCTCACTGCAGCTCAGTGGGCCGCGAGAGGGAATGAATGTTGTCCACAATCTGCCGTTGTCTTTTCCACCCCCCAAAATATTATCCCATGTTTCCACCGGCTCCATAATATTATGGAAGGGAAGTGGATGGGGCATCTGGGTGCTTTTGCGTGCGAGGGGACGACAGGCACGGTCCTGTGTGAATGTTTCCCCTCCGAGGGAAACAGGCAGGTTTTTCCTGCCGTTCGTCTTTGACATAATCTACGGCTGATTCGACGCCTCACCAGAGGGATCGTCCTCCAGCGTGCTCCCCAAAGTCACATAACACAGACGCGCCGCTCCGGCTGCCGCCGTGGTACGCATTTTCTCCATCGGCGGCGAGAAATTAGACACGAAGGCTAGAAACTGTGGGAGGGAGCAGGGCGGGTGGATTCCTAATGCTTAATTTACCCAGGAGACACGCTGCCCACACCCGCCAGCAATCAAGGTAGGATAAGTGATTTCGTCTTACTTTCTGCTTTTGCGCGGCAGAGTAGAAACTCTTCAGGAGCAGCCCTTTCTACTGAGCGACCGTCCCGCGTGCCCACCTCCTCTTCGCGTCCGCCCTTCTTCACCCAGCCGGCAGCGTACGTGTGTGTGTGTGTGTGTGTGTGCGTGGGAGTGTGAGGGTGAAGAAGGACCACTCTGCGTGGGCTGAACGGTGCTCGGGCTTTCTCTGCTGCGGTGTTAATAGGCCTTTTTCTCCCCTCAGCGGGACACAGAGAGCTGTCATTTACATGGAGGTAATGGAGTGATGGAGAAGTGGATGGAATATGTGTGGGTGAACAATGATGAGGGCCTAGCACCTCTCTCTCCCTTTGTCTCCCTCGCTCATTTTTTTTCCCCTGCTCTTGCTTTTCTTCCGTCTCTGTCTCGACGCAAGCCTCGTTCTCTCATTTTCTTACATTGCTCGTCAGGAGGTTGCTGTGATGGCTGCCCCCTCCGAATAAATTCTAACGCCAGAAAGTAAACATTAAAAGTCCTCGATGAATTTTTTTTTTTTTTGGCCCTGCATGAGGCAACTATGACTAGAGCGAGTTAATAGAATTAAACCTCTCTCGTAAGATATTGACAAGCATTTGGTTATCAAAGAATTTTTGTCTCGCTTGGCAGTGGGACTGGATCAGTAGCCGAGCTTGAGCGCCGTCCAACCACATGGCAGAATGAAATCACTCTGTGGGAGAGTAAAATAGCGCGTGTGGAAGGGAAGGCAATCATCCAAGCCAAGCTGCTGCCATGAATTCAGTTGTTAACCGACATGAATTTCAGTGAAAGGGTCTAATCGTCTTTTTTTTTTTTTCTTCTTCTTCTTCCGCCGTTTGTGTCAGAAGTTGTGCTGAAACTGAACAATCAGTTGAAAACGTGAAACGTTACACTGTGTTTCCCTGTTTCTGCTTGAATCCAAACAAATGATTCTTAGTTTGTTTGCACGGGGATGAATTCCTGAAACATATAAATATGTAAATGTTAAAAAAAAAACCAGGTTTCCCCACCAGAATCATTATTGTAAAAAAGCTGTCTTTCTGTAGCACAACACCATAATGTGTGTTTGGGGTTTTTTGGGGTTTTTTTTTTTTTTTTTTAGAAAAACAACTAGTTTAGTAGTTATTCTGGAGCAGATGGATTTTGCTCTGTTAAAAAGGAATTGTACATTTGAAAATGTAGATTTTCCTGGGCACGTTAAGGACCTCTCATCCATGTTGGCATTGCATTTTATGGTTTGGGGGTTTTTTGGCACTACTATAATGTATGCTTATCATAAATCTGAAAGCTGTGTTCTTTTTTTTTTTTTATTAAAGTATGTTCAGTCTCTTGCACAACTAAATAACAGAAAAGTATAAAGGGATACAAGTCGTGTTAAAAGATAAAAATCAGCTTTGTCGAAGATGATTTGCGCTTTATCTTCACGTCAGCTGAAACAAAAAATGACCTCCAATGGTTTGAAATTTGGAGCTAAAAAGACAAACAGCTGCGGGGAAACAAAGCAATGTTTTTTTTTCCCTGAGCAATCAGATACTGTTTGTGCGCAACATGTTCTGAAAGCAGGGGTTTCTCTGCCAAGAGAGGTACTTTTGCTTTGCCTGGTAGTGCTGAGGCGTCATTCAGCTGAGATCTTTGATGAAGGGATTGTCCATGGGAAAGTCTGGGATGGCCACGGTGACAGTAAATGACACAAGCGCATGAATGTTTCCCGGCATACGTCTCCTCTGGTTTGTTGTGATCGGTTTCGTGCCAGCGACCCTTATTTGACAGAGAAAACAAAAACAAGGGAGAATTTCCCAAAAACGAAAGATAAATGATGTGAACAAGCAATGCCTTCGTGATTAGTACCCTGAAATCGTACCTTTCTCGAAACTTAGAAAAAGGTCTTTTCGGACCGTATCGTCTACATTTTGTTTCTGCTTGTTGCGACTCTTCACTCAGCCACAGGACGCTTACCTTGTTTGCAATTAAATGTTTTTTGTAGCTTTGCATCCGATTGAATATTCTAGAGGTGTTTGGCGTCATTACTGAAAAAGTTTCCGTATTTGATACGTTTGGAAACTTAAATGTAAAATAATGTTGTGTGGGTTTGAACAATGCTTGGCTGAGATGCAGCCACAACTCAATATTCTGACACAATGAAGAACTTTGCAACTCTTTGAACTAGAAAAATACTAGATTTAGAAAGAGAGCGTAGTCTCGACACTAGTCTTATTTCAGAGATATCAGGAGACACACATGGAGGACCGGGGGGGAATTCTCCCCTCCTCTTCTGAGACAACGGTGGTCCCGTCAACTTGTCACTGACAGGAAACGCTCACCACAAACCAACGTATTCTCCCACCCAGAGCAAACACACGCACACACACACACACACACACACACACACACACACACACACAGACAACCTATTACCTTACATGCACCATATGATTGTATCAGCCTGTATCTTAGACTTCATGTGCTATAATTGCCTGAATGTGATAAAGTAACACTTGTGCCTGTACATGCATGTGTGTCTGTGTGTGTGTGTGTGTGTGTGTGTGTGTGTGTGTGTGTGTGTGTGTGTGTGTGTCTGTGTGTGTGTGTGTGTGTGTGTGTGTGTCTGTCTGTGTGTGTGTGTCTGTGTGTGTGTGTGTGTGTGTGTGTGTGTCTGTGTGTGTGTGTGTGTGTGTGTGTGTGTGTGTGTGTGTGTGTGTGTGTGTGTGTGTGTGTCTGTCTGTGTGTGTGTGTCTGTGTGTGTGTGTGTGTGTGTCTGTGTGTGTGTGTGTGTGTGTGTGTGTGTGTGTGTGTGTGTGTGTGTGTGTGTGTGTGTGTGTGTGTGTGTGTGTGTCTGTGTGTGTGTGTGTGTGTGTGTGTGTGTGTGTGTGTGTGTGTGTGTGTGTGTCTGTGTGTGTGTGTGTGTGTGTGTGTGTGTGTGAGTGTCTGTCTGTGTGTGTGTGTGTGTGTGTGTGTGTGTCTGTGTGTGTGTGTGTCTCTGTGTGTGTGTGTGTGTGTGTGAGTGTCTGTCTGTGTGTGTGTGTGAGTGTGTGTTTCTGTGTGTGTGTGTGTGTGTGTGTGTGTGTGTGTGTGTGTGAGTGTGTGTGTCTGTGTGTGTGTGTCTGTGTGTGTCTGTGTGTGTGCGTGTGCGTGTGTGAGTGTGTGTCTGTGTGTGTGTGTGCGTGCGTGCGTGTGTGTCATTGTGTTTGTGTGAAAGTGTGTGTGTGTGTGCGTCTGTGTGTGTGTGTCTGTGTGTGTCTGTGTGTGTGTGTGTGTGTGTCTGTGTGTGTGTGTGTGCGTGCGTGTGTGTGTGTCATTGTGTTTGTGTGAAAGTGTGTGTGTGTGTGTGTGATTTCCCTTCACCTTGGACAGGGAATTCCCCTCAGTTTTTTCTCTGCAAAGGGGACTCTCTGACTTTCTGCTTCTGTCTGTTTTCTGCAAAACCTCTCACTCTGAGCGCTGGAAACTTCTCAAACCTCTGCGCTCTAACTTTCAAACCTCCTTCTAATCCATATCTGAGGTCTCATCTTAATGACGACGGTTTCAGTTCTGTCACACACGTCTCCCCAAACACCGCTTTTCAACTTTTTGTGTATACAACCTAATTACCTCATTCGCACATAAAGAACAATACCGGTGTTTTTGCTTTCTCAGGCTATTTATCACAAATCCTGTGCACTTTACATCAGGGGCCACAGCATTTTCTTTGCACCATGAACCGTTCTCTTAAATTGTTTAATCCACTACACTGAACACCAGGCTGCCTTTCATTTTCATCAATCGTCGTATTGTGGGTGCAGACCTCGATGCTCATTGTGACGGATCACACAACTCATACGAGATTAGAGAGTCTGCTGAGCAGAAATGAATAAAACCCACAAATGCCCGTAAAGTAAAAATAAATGGATTTGGCCATTCGTCACAATTACAGAATTTTTTTTCAAACAACCAAAATGCAGTGAGTAAACATGCATGTTTGGAAAAAGTTTGATTAGAAGCAAAATTTAAATTGTTGTCAAATCGAATTAAATGATTTGTGTGGCACCTTTTATACATGTTAAAGAAGTTGGAAGTGCTTAACAGCTGATCCACGACCAACAGCAAAAAAAGATTCGCTCATTTTTCATTATAACGTGAACAGTTTCTTTTTTTCATGAAATCCTTTTTACAAGATAGAAAGATATTTTTCATGTCGTTATGAAATCTGTTCTTGCGCTTACTACAAACAAAATTATTCTTTTTAAATCAGAAACTTTTCTGTTCCTGTTTCACATCGTATCACCTCAACTTTCCCATCAATGAACAAAATCAATGTATCTAATTAAAACCAGAAACTTTTCTCGTTAAAGTGTGGTAATGTTGTCTCAACAAAAACCTTCCAAATGTTAGAACGAAAAAAAAGGGTCAAGTTAAATCCTACGGAGAGGACATTAAGTCCTGCATCTCCTGTAATAATTCGACAGCGACTGGTTTGCGTGATTCGAGTTTTGTTTCAGCACTTTGAAATGACTGTCTCACTGGTGGCTGCGAAAGGTTTAGGAGGATAAACATGACGTACAGAACTAACAGGTGGCCTATGTAAAGCTTTTAACGTGGGTTTAGTCTGCGCCACCCCTCTGAGCGCTCGGAGCTCTGCACCAGTCGCAACCGATTTATAACTTTTTTTTTTTTTTGCTGGGAAAGTTGTGTACTGAGTGACAGAGACTCGAGTGTTCTTGTCCCTGCTGATCCATCCGAGCACGTTGTGATGCCGGTAGTTGAACCGTCACCGCTCTGATGGGGAACGCACTAGAGAAAAGTCAAGGAGATGTTCTCCCGTTTCAGGGCGGAACACAGAGAGGCATTACAGAGCTTTGTGACATTTTGAATCAGCTAAGTGGATGTGGCGTGTTTGCAGAGGTGAAGACCTCGAAATGTAGTTTTGGAAGGGCAGCAGAGAACACGAATACTTTTCCACCACTGTGTCAAGTGAGTTTTTTATTTGTTTTCGGTGAGAGACTTATAGTTCTTGTTTTTCTCTGGGAGATTCAAGCTCAAACACTTTGTTTTTTATATATTGTAAAGGTGAAAAGTGATGTGGACGTTCAATAGGGAAGAAGATGCAGGAAGGGAGGCCGATATTTAGAGCACCAACAGATTTTATCAACCTCTTTCCATTCCAGCCTCAGATGGATGGCATCACATGGCTGCCGCTTGGCGCAGGCACGGTTTAAAGCAACAGCGCTGTGTTTTTTTTTCTCGTGCCCCGCCAAGTCTTTCCATCCTGTCTGAGGTGAGTCCGCCGCATTTATTGGGGACCCCACCGGTCCCATGACATTACCCATCACAGCCGTGTGTGTGACTGAGTGTTGACATTTGTGGGTTTGTGTGTGTGTGTGTGTGTGTGAGAGAGAGAGAGAGTCTAGCAAATACATAAAAAGCATGTGTGCATGTTTGCAGGTGGACAGGTGTGTGTGTGTTACCGTTGTTGGAATTCCCCGACCTGAGTCCTGACAGCTGTCCACGATTCAACTGTTTTTGCCTGAAACCAAAAAGTAACTGTCTTTTCTCAACCACAACAGCATTAAGTTCCTTTAATTGGTGATACTCATTAAAGGCTGCACGCCAGCTTCAGACAGATCCGAAGTGCCTCCACAATGGAGGTGGGGCAGCGAATTTGCCAAGCCAAGCGGTTGGTCCTCAACATTTAGGTCCTATCTCGTGTTAAACCAACAGATACGGTTTGAAAACACTTCAGATAAAACAGAAATTTCACCTTTGTGTCGCCAGTCAAAGTTTGTTCTCGAGTGTGGAACGTTGCCCCCTGTGGCCATTGGGGGAAAAAAAGCCGCTCTATCTGCGGTTCTCACCAACCATCAAGTAGCAGTGGGTTTTCTTCTGCCTTCTGGCCTCAGGGGGCAGTAATGAGGCCATAACAGCACCAAAACGAGGCAGAGAAGATGCTGCTTGCACAAGCGACACAAAGGCGATATCTGTGCTTTGAAACGGTATTTTTCAGTTTTACAAGAGAAATTGCTTTAAGGACAAAGATGAGCTGGTTGGTTTTGCAAATGTAGGTCTGGTTAACCAAGAGCAGCGCACAGCTACATCCCTGAGATTTTCTATTGGATCTGCTGGGACCGTCTCACGTGCAGAACAGAGCTAATCAAGAATGTTACTGCCTGTGGCTAAATATTGAAATTTGAATCAAAACATTTATCTGATTCATCTGCATATAACATCCCGAAGACCAGTATGAGAGGGAATAATGATGGGAAATATCCTCTCTAACACGTCTACTGTGAATTTATAGTCTTCTTTCTATCACAAATAAATCATAAACCATTTTCTTTTATAAATACAGCACTGAAACAAATTTCAATGTTTTGCATTTATTGATTTGGACATCGTGTTCCCAAAATCTCCGCACACGTAAGAAGTTATGCTTTCTACAAAGGCAGTTCAAAAAAAAGGTGGAAAAATTATATAGTTAAAATATGCTGACAAAAAATGGAATTTCACAGAACATGCGAGGAAAGAAAATGAAGGAAGACAGGCCATTGTGCTAAAAAAGGAAAAAGAAGAGCTGCTAGCCGATGTGTCAGTGTGCACCGGGCGGTGAGCGGAGCATTTCACCTGTGGCTCTTTTAACTGCTCCGCTACCAAGCGCCCCTGGGTCTACTTTGACCAGAGCAGCCCGCGACTCTGAAGCTTGTACTTCAGTCACGAATGCAGGAAAAGGTGTATGTTCTCTGACAGTTCATTTCATATCAACAGTTTCACTCATCACACATGGACTATTCCATAGACATAGACTGAGGATCACGTTGCACGACATGGATATCTGTGTGACGATCATTACGGGGGCTTGGCTGGACAGCACCGTTCCCGACGCAGCTATCGAGCTAGCGGTCCGCTCTGAGCGGACAGGAGCGCAGACTCTGGTAGGAGTACAGATGAGGAGTGTGTCTAAATATATTAATAATGACTGGTGACAAGCTACGGACATTATTGGGACACACTAGAATACCTATACCATATACGATACCATGGAATACCTGGCTTTGAAATGCAGACCCTTCTTTATGCCGAGAGAGTTTACTGCCATCTTAATCACAGATGTCCGGATCCCACAACACGCTAGCGCTAAGTTAGCCTCGGAGGAACTGCGTATATCTATCAACACACCCAGAGGGAGCTGTGATTGTGGCAAGAGACTTAAATCCCACAGAACTAAATGCGATACTGCCCCAACTCCACAGAAATGGTCATTTCCCGACCGGAGACAAAAATATTCTTGACCAAGTTTACACAAACATCCATGGAGCATACAAATCCGCCCCCATCTCCACACCTTAGTTTATCAGACCACATCTCAGTGGAAATGACGCCATCCTACAAACCTCTAATCTGTAGAACGAGACCAGCTGTTAAAACTGTCCAAGTCTGGAGCGAGGAAGTCACCTAACTACTGCAGGACTGCTTTGAAAACACAGACTGGCGAGTGTTCGCACAGGGGTCAAGACCTCATCTGTCTTGGCCTACAAAGACATCTGTATCAGACAGTGCTAACCCAAACCCAAAAAAAAAAACCCATGGTTGGACAGAAATGTACGGTGTCTGCTCAGGGGAAAGAGAAGACTGCCTTCAGGACAGGTGACACGCCGGCCTACAGGAGTGCACAGAAAGAACTGAAGAAGGGCATCGGAGAAGCTACAGGCAGCGCACCGAGGGGCACGTTGAAAACAGCAATCCCCGTAACACATGGAGAGGTATTAAAACCATAAGAGACAACAGGAGCAGCACCTCACAGATCAGCCGCGTTGCTGCACTCCCTGACGCGACGGCTGCCGCATTTTCACCGGCACCTTTAAACCTCTCCCTACAACAGGCTGAATTTCCCCCACGTCTTGAACCCGCCGCCACCGTTGCCTGTGCCCACAAAGAAGGCAGTTACAAGCCTTAACGACTATCACCCGGCAATCAACGCTGAGTAATTTGCAATCTGCACCATGTAAGTCTACAAAAATTGTAGGCTGTCACAAGAAATGTAGCTGCTTATGATAGTCAGTAAGATGATGAGTAGCTAGTAAGTATGACAAAGATAATTAGGCTCATGAGTAATTCCTGAATTACTCTGAATAAAGAACTATCTTTTAGATAATCATAATATGTCACATGAGAGCAGGCCGCTACATATCATGTAAATGAATCAGTGTCTAATGATTGTTACTGGATTTAAAAGGGATGTTGATAATTATTGTTATTTAAATGAACAAGCCAGTCAGTAGTCATCGTCTTCTCATAACAAATGCAGGTTTAGTTTTGGATTTTTGCGGACCCTCCAGTAAAGTGGTGCATCATACTGAGTTGTTGCTAGAAATGCATCATTACTTACCATTTTTGTGTCCCTTCCAGTAGAAAGTCCCCTCCCCAGCTGCCGAGCTCTGAGACACTTTGTTTTAATTGGGAAATCACCATTAAATCATCGGTGACTCAAGCCAGAGACAGAACTTACGTTTAGATTATTTTCATCTATATGTCAGAAAGATTATTAGCAGAATGAACAGGCCCACACAACGCGAAAGCCCGTTAGCTAATAATCATATGACTGTTAAATTATTTCTGTGACGAGCTACGGCTCCATCATTTCACGGCACTGACATTCTCCATGCTTCATTTCTAGAACTGTATTACTGTTATTCCAGCTTTGAAAGTAAAAATGGATGTGAATATTAATGTAAATATGTTTGGTTTTCTTTTAAAGAATTTCTAATTTTCAGAATTAATTTATTGGCTTGTGTCATTCCTGAACTAACTGTGCATTCCTAATTAAATTTTTCAGCAGGCATCGTATCTCTCAGCAAGGTACCTGAGGGGATAGTGTGCAGCTTGACAGACAGAAGCTTATCACTGGACGCGTGTCTGACAGAAGAGACATGCTTCTGGCTGAATCGGTAGAGCTGTCTAATCCCGTTTTATTCTTCCAAAGCCTGTAAATGCCACTTAAAGAGTCTTTTTACGCTCCAAGTCTATCTTCTTCTGACTTATGTGTATAACCACAAGTTAGCATTGTCAAAACGTTTTTGAGTGCACAATAGTACTGTGGATAAGCAGATCCAGATCACTTTTTGGTTGTTGAAGTGCTAATGTGCTGCTTTCATCAAGTGGGCTACGGAAGACGAGGGCTGTGTCCGAAATCCCAGCCCATTTACTATGTAGGAGTGCCGGGAGGTTAGAGTGATCTGTTGCCTCAGTCGACCCGACTCCAGACCTTTAAATGTATTGAGTATTGAGTATTAGTCTGCTGCGACTGTAGTCTGGCGTGCACAGGAAGCGCTGAGGGCAGCAAGTCTGTACGAGAGCCGGTATCAGCAGCAGCCAAGTCAAGCATACGAGATTGTTGTTCTGGATGGCCTGAGCAGTGAGCGCATACAGCTACAGTAAGCCCCGAGGGGAAGGTTTGATCCAGTCAGTCCCCCTCCTGCGCTACTTAAAGCTTAGCTTTGTCACACAGTGAGTTTTTAACACTGTTTAACGTTGTAATGCTTTCATTTATATGGCCGGCAGTTGGTCTGGACCGTGGCAGTACGTACCACTGCGGAACTGGAACTCAGAAGACAGTCAGCAGAAATGATTTGCTCATTCGTTTTGTACAGCCCTACTGTGTAGTTCAAAATATTTACCCTCCACCATATATATTATTTTGAGTTTCCAGATTCAGTTTTTGAAATTTACGCCATCCTGCAGTGCCTCAAAAACCCCAACAATGGAACGAAAAAGCAGTGCCCATGGCATGACACATGCCCCAAATCTCGGTTTGCCGCATAATATGGAGGGAAATATTCCGTGTCAATTACATAGGGAGCAGTGAATGAGCGAACGAGGTAATTCCGGACACAGCTAAGGTGTAACCACTCACTGAGTGCACTGAGTGGTTCAGCCTTTGGTTCCCCTTTTCTCTGTGGAGGTAATGATGTGATTGGACTAGCAGATTGCCTACAACCGCTGTAAGCTAGAATGCGTAATTACTGCCATGCCATTTACTAATGACGAGGGGCTGAGACCTGAAACATTTGTATGTCTGCTTTTCTGCTGCTGCTGCTGCTGCTGCTAAGAAGAAGAAGAAGAAGAAGAACAAAGAAAAAAAGAGGCGTAGTGAGGAACTGCACACTGTAAGTACAGAGCTCTCTTTTCTTCCTGCGTGATGCAACTGATCTCTGCTCCTGTGTAAAGATGTCAGTACGCTTCAAACAAAGTGCTTGTATGAAACCCCCCCCCGCCCCCACACATATCCAGCGCTGGAATTGGGGGGTTGCTGTGTCCCACGGTTTTTGCAACTCTCCCAAAGGTGACAATCTGACAATCAGGCACACTTCAAGCAGCGATTGCCCAGGTGTGTTGAGGTGAAAGAACTTCACTCTCCAGCCCCTATTCAGTCAGTCTTCACACGACTGTTTCTGTCACTTCAACACCGTGAGTTATTTTGAGGAGAGACAATCAGAGACGGGCTGTTGTCTCCACTATAATCACTCCCGCATCATTGCTGTTCCGTCTGACTTTCCGGCCCACATCTGCGTGTGGCCAGTCAGAAAAGCTACAAACACCACTGCCTTCTGACGCGGTGGGACGACATGACACGAGCTAGCTCGCTCCAAGCTTTGCAGCCACGCAATCTGCTGGGAAAGTGTAGCGAAGCTGTGAGTCCACAGGCCTTTTTTTCCCATCAGGCACTTTGACAGGTCATAGCATGACAGGCAAATCAAATGGAGCCCTTAATGGTGGCTCCAATTGATGTGCCAGTTTCAGGGTCCTGGTATTATGCGTTCTGGCAGTAAACTCTCTGCGACAGAGCCATCAGTCATTGTATTCGTGACACCTCGCATCAGGTCAAAACGTCCGCTTTGAAAAAAAGGCTGTGAAAATCATGCAGATTATTATTTCGACTGTAGACTGTGAGGTCGTAAGACTGAACCAACGTTAACCATAACCTTCACCTCAAGCAACAGTCGCTGCTCCCACCAAGTTTTTGCCTCCAGCAAAAGAGGAGTCGACTGCGCCGTTGTTGGCACCGTCACCTGTTGTTGTAGATATAATGTTATCGGGCTGCAATGCAAAGCATCTGTCTAGGCTTTTGGGCAATTTTTATTCCACCTTGTCACGAAACTACTTGATTGTGTAATGAGATGTCAGAATGCGTCCAAGCGTGCAGCTGTACTTCAGCTCTGCTGAACAACGGCAGATTTTTCAACACAGCGTTGAAAAGGTGTTATTTGTAGCGCTAAGCTGATGGTTTAGGGACATAAATACAGCAACATTCTCTCGAGTTGGTCGCATTTCTTTTATTTTGTGCCATTTAATTTCCCATGAATGTAGAAACACACAAGCACAGGTAAGATTGTAGGGGTTTTATGGACTCACCTGAACTATTGTTCCCATCAGGAGAAAACACCTCCTCTTATCAACCTCTGATGTTTAGTATCTGTTATGAGTTGTCCCATTGTGTTAGGATTCAACATACCGCTACCACGCACAGACACCGACACACCACCATCGCATCTACCGCACTTCTCCCACCACATCCCCAGGGTTACATATTACACAGTATAATGTTGGATTCTTCTCCTCCTCCCCATGTACTTAACCTCGTGTCTCACCTGTGTGTTTTCTGTGAGTCAACAAAGATAACAGCCAGAGAAATCCCTGCTTCAGCGGCCAGATGCTGCAGGGTTCAGCCGTTCTGTGGCTGGATATGGAGGAGGCAGAGGACTCATGGGAAGACCTCCCTGGAAATGAAGCATCGTCCACCTTTGTGTGTCAGTTCTGCCTCCTCTCCCCAGCTGCATTTTACACCTACGTCGTCCTCCACCCTCATCCTTCCCTGTCCCATTGCTCTTTTCCTCCTCCTCCTCCTCCTTCTCCATCCTCCTCCCTCCTCTTCGCTTCACACCACAGAGGAAAAAACACACAGATACAGTGGATGTGTCTTTTAGATGTGGTGCAGATTTAACAGAGCGGGGTGAGTTACAGCTACCGGAGGGTTGTAGTTTCAAATCCCTTTTCGATTTTTAGATTACATAACATTACGTAATTCCATTTGTGACTGTAAGAATAGTTGGGAGGCGCTTGACCTCATGCTCGCTGTAATATTCCTTGACAAAACTTCGATTTCAGCTCCCCTGCCATTTTACCAATAAAAACGGCATTAAGCGTAATGCACATCACTGGGCTGAGAATCCCGACTGTTTCAAAGATAAGAGACTGATGCAAAATTGAATACCTGCTCCTTGAATGTAAAACACGGCGTGGCATGCATCGGGATGTTTAGACAAGCTTAGGGATGGCAGATTGAATGTGCAGTTGTTTTATGGGAAAGGAATAGCGAAGACCCTGCTGTGACCACGTTTGACTGATTTATGCTGTTTCTCTGTCATCTGTTGAAAGCTTGCTGGAAACAAGAGAGCGTACAGAGGAGGAATCCCCCTTTTCTCACACCTATTCATCTATCTCCCACTTCTGTGCTCTATCTCCCGTTTCTGCTTACTATTATTTATCTCTTTTCTACCGCAGGCACACAGCACCGTCCTTTGCCAACCACACCCAGTATTTCAGTCCAGTAACTCTTGGAGCGAGGGGTTCACAATCAGAACCCGATTGTTGGAGGGCCCGCTGTTGTGCCTTGACATCCGTAGACCAGTTCACCTCAAGGGTTCAACACCGCTTCTCTTCACAGCAAATGAAAATGAAAATTGTAGGTTTAGGAGCCAGAAAGAAAGAAAGAGAGGAAGGGAGGAAAAAAGTGAGGAGCGCTGTTTGGTTTCCAAGCAACAGTTAACGCTGGGTGCAGCGAGAGCTGCAGGGTGGGTTCCTGAGTTCCCATGTTTCTGCCTTCGTCTCCACATTCTCTTCCTGAGGAATTTGACCCCCCTGACCTCTCTGAATACGTCTGGATTTACCCTCCCCTCCGACACACAATCACAGCGCACTGTAATCGAAAGCCTTTATGAGAGCAAATCTCACTCCCTCTTTTCTGCCTCTTCATTGCTGAGGTAGCTTTGGCCACAAAGCCATGTGCATTGTAGCTGACGTGCGTGTTGACTTTAATGGCTCTTTTGATAAAATATTGTGTCCAGCGTTTCCTGCTGCGTGTTGGCCTTATTTGCTACATGTAGATGGGTGTTACTTGCTGTATGCAGGTGCAGTTCAAATAAGGACCCTGACGCTGCCGGCCGATCGGTGGTGATGCACCAGTCACGAAATGTTTCCTGAGCTGAAACTCATAACGCTTAAAAACAGGAAGAAGCCATCACTGCGCGCTAAAAGAGACATGGTGATTGAGAGGAGAGACATTCAGAACATGCAGAGAACCATAATTAAATAACAAAAACCAGAAAGAAATTCAAAAGAAAAAAAATGGTGCTAATTTTAAGGCTTGTTTGCACATCATAGCAGCAACAAAACACCTGACAACTGGAAATGCAAATGATGAGAGGCTGACTGCATTCAGCGGGAATAGAATTAACACATATTAACGTCATCGTAAAAATCCCACTGAAAACTACTGTGTATGTGCATACACACTTTGTAATGCACTGCAGCTATAATTCAAGCCTCAAAGATACCGTATAACATAGAAGTTGAACCTCAGTGACGGCTGGAAAAGAAGGAAAAAATGTTCTGCCGTTATATCTGTTAGTGTGAGTGTGTCAGAAAAGGAAGAGATAGTGTGTGTTTTCTTGCGCATGCCGGCAATAGGGTGAAACATGGAGGTGTATGGGGGATGATGAGACAGAAGGCCATCTGAGAGCACGGTACACACTCCATCTGGACACAAATTCACTGCGAAAAAGAGTGTGAAAGGAGAAGAAAGAGATACGCAGAGGGACAGAGAGAGATGTGGTGAGATTTTAGTCTTGAATTTTAAAAAGCAACCTGTAAATTTTCCACCAGTGTCTCACTTGTCCTTTTGACTGTTGTTTTTCATTTAATTCATGGCTTGAATAATATCCATTTGCGCACATTACAAGGTGATATATCCACTGCTGCTTGAGGAAAAGTGACACCGTCACTTAGAAAGAGATCGATAGACCCAAAATAACCATATTCAGAGGTTAAAGAAATAAACTGGGGCTCCGGAATTTGGCCTTTTCGTCATCTTATCCAGTAGGTGACAGGAACAGAGGCATCAAAACCATTCGTTCGTCAAAGAGACGAAAATAATATCACCTTTCTGTAGGAAGGAAGCTTTTGTCAAGGGAGGCAAAAAACTTTTTTTGTATTTCTTCAATGCCCACTGGACAACCTACAGTATAACCTTTGAGGGGAACCTCTATATTTTGAAACTACTAAATGAACAAACATTTGAGGATGAAACTTCTCCACAAAAATTAAAACACAGAATTTTGGAACTGAACTTGGGAGTGAGATTTTACACGCTGTTGCTATGGAACTATTCTTATTGCGATTTTAATGTTTCGCATATTTTATTTATGAAAGTCAATTTTACTAACCATAACGGTCTGATGCAGAAATAGTGGGTGGTGGTGGTGTCCTGGAGTGCACGTTGAAAAGTGTTTCTGATATTTTGTCCAACCCATTTACATGCATTGAACATTAGAAACACCTTTTTCAATATGATCTCAATAATAAAGATAAAGTAGAATTATCACATGTCTGGTGATAATGCTGCAGGCTCAATGAAAATGACACTCGACTCTATTGCCCTTCAAAAGCTCCGTGGTTTAACCCCCAAACCCGTATATTAAAGCAAACTCTACTTAAAACTCATACTCTTCTCAAAAAGCCTACTCTTGATCCAGATGTTTCAGCCAACCATAGACCCATATCTAACCTTTGCTTTCTCTATAAGGATCCTTGAGAAAGCTGTCGCCCACCAGTAGTGTGACTTTCTACACAATGGTTTATTTGAGGATTGTCAGTCAGGATTTAGACAGCACCATAGCACAGAGACAGCACTGGTGAAAGTTACAAATGACCTTCTCACTGCATCGGACAAAGGACTTGTCTCTGTACTTGTCTTGTCAGACCTTAATGCTGCATTTGATACCATTGACCATCATATCCACTACAGAGACTTGAACATTCAACTGGCTTTAAAGGAACCGCTCTAAGCTGGTTTAGGTCCCATTAATCAGATCGATTCCAATTTGTGCACGTTAACGATAAATCTTTCATATACTCAATAGTTAGTCACAGAGTTCCACAAGGTTCTGTGCTTGGACCAGTTCTATTCACATTATATATGCTTCCTTTAGGCCATATTATTAGGAAACACTCCATAAACTTCCATTGCTATGCTGATGATACCCACATGTATTTCTCAGTGAAACCTGGTGAAACCAATCAGTTAGCTAAATTTGAAGCCTGACTTAAGGACATAAAGACCTGGATAACCAGCAACCTTCTGCTGTTAAACTCAGACAGAACTGAAGTTATTGTGTTTGACCCCCAACACTTGAGAATCACTTTATCTAACGATAAAGTTACACTGGATGGCTTTGCTGGTGGTGCTGGATTGGCCTCCAGCACCATCGTTACGAATCTCTGGGTTCTCTTTGATCAGGATATGTCCTTTAACTCTCACCTAAAACAGACTTCAAGGACTGCCTTTTTTCACTAATCCATGCTTTTGTTACTTCTAGGGTGGATTATTGTAATTCCTTATTATCAGGCTGTCTCAACAAATTTTTAAATACTTTCCAGCTGATCCAGAATGCCGCAGACATGAGTACTGACAGGAACTAGGAAAAGAGATCACATTTCTCCTGTGTTAGCTTCTCTGCATTGGCTCCCTGTTAAATTCAGAACAGAATTTAAAATCCTCCTCCTCACCTACAAAGCCCTTAATGGTCAGAAACCATCACATCTGAATGAGTTCATAGTTTAATAGTACCCTATTACCCCACTAGAACACTGTGCTCCCAGAACAGAGGTTTACGTGTGGTTGCTAGAGTCTCCAAAAGTAGAATGGGAGGCAGAGCCTTCAGTTATCAGGCTCCTCTACTGGGGAACCATCTTCCAGTTTGGGTCCAGGAAGCAGACACCCTCTCTATGTTTAGAGTAGACTTAAAACCTTCCTTTTTGGTAAAGCTTACAGTCAGGACTGGCTCAGGCTTGTCTTGAACCATACCCTAGTTATGCTGCTACAGGCCTAGACTGCCGGGTGACTTCCCATTATGCACCAAGCTCCTCTCACCTCCTCTTCCTCTCCATCTGTACGCATTCATATGGCATCAGTGCTCGTTCCTAACTTGACTTCTTCTCTCTTCCGTCGTTTTTGGGCTTTCTCGTCTCTCTCCTCTCTCCTCCTGTCGCTTTCTGCAGGTATTTCTGCCCCTGGTGCTGCAGAGTCTGGATCTGTGACTGCAAACCACCTACAGCCCCCATGATCCTGATCAACACCCACTGCCTCAATTATTATGGTTATCATCTATTATTATGTTTAGTTTTATTAGTACTATTATTCACCCTATTATTAGAATTATTAGTTTTATTATTAGTTTCATTATTGTTACACATCTTTATGTTATACGTCTACTGTGCTATGTTGAATTGAATTGAATTGTCAGTGTCAACAAAAACTGAAACAAATGTAAAAGTAGAATTTAGGGCAGTTAACGCGAAAACAAAAATGTCAACCTCACTGTGGGTGGTTGAGTCAGAGTCATGCGGGAGTCTCAAAAGTCATTTTGGTTCATCCTGCGGGATCATGAATGCCTGCACCAAATTTCATGGAGATTCCAGTCTAGAGAAAAAGTGGTGGACCAATAGACCAACTAACCAACTAAAATCACCATCCCTAAAGCCTGGCTGGCTGCAAGGTTAAGAACTCTAACCAAGAATGAAGATCGGACTTAAAAACAGAGTATTTACATGAACAGATAAGTGGCCAGTAGCTCAGTCACAGCATCACCATGTAAGGCACAACTATTATAGTCAAAACCAGCAACAATGGCCTGGAGGATCACTGCTGTTTTCAGTCCAGAGTTCATCCTTTTGTTGAGCTCTAATGAAGAGGTAATGGATAGCCCTTAATGCCAATGCTCAACGGTCACTTCACAGAGCGAGGTTTTGAGTTGAACATGAACGCAGCCTCAGAAGCACAGGCGATAGATTCTAGGCTTTTTTCCCACCTCACCACTGGGACCTGTATATGATCAATATCATCTCTGAATACTTTTAACCGCCGCTCTCATCACTGAGATATTACATTTACATTTATTCATTGTTTCTGGGGAGGACAGTGCCCGCTGCGCATACATGGGAGATTTTGTGCATCAGCATCCGATAAGCTTTAAAAAAATGTTGAGGTTAAAAAAGAAGCGAACAAACATTTCAAATTTCACTTGTTTTGTGGGTCAGCGCGCACACACTTACACACAATCCACACATGTAACAGCTGTTTGCTTATAAACTAACTACACCCCCACTAAAATCGCATAACCTTAAATCTCTTGCTAACTCACATACATATACACACACATTATTGCAGAGGTGTTGAGAGGTTGACCTGCGGCCTCATAATCAGTGCTCAACGCGCTCCACTGTGTTATATAAGGGAGCAGCGAGTGCTAGTCGAATCCTCCTACAGATGCCTGAGCAGTCACGACTAACGTGGATGTTCTCCATCCATCCACTCAGCCTGGCTAACGCAGACTTCACTTTGGCCTCTGCTCCTCATACACACACACACACACACACACACACACACACAACAGCAGGCACGTACACATGCATACGTAGTTTACATGCACAGGTGCAGTAAAAGTCCCACACACATTTACAAGGTACATATGTTCAGTCCCACAAGTATGTAAAAAATAAAATAAATAAATAAATAAAAAACTCTTACAAATAACCTAAAGAATTTATGATTTGGGATATAAGAGTTTGGGATGGAGAATATGAGGCAAAGGGGTGAAATGAGGGGAAGCTGAAAAAGAGGCAGATCTAAAATCAGATCCTCCCAAATGTTAGAGGACGAACACCTACAGTGCTAAATGTTTCTGCTTTGTGATATACATGATATGATCACCTCCAGCTCATTCTACAAATCCCCGCAGTCCCACATCCTTTCAGATGTATTTTTCCGGTCTCCGGGAAAGGGGTTATTTCACCGTGGATCTGAAGCCGCCTTTGGGACCTCAGTACCTCGGGCTCTGAGAAAGTCTGTAGCTGAGAATAGCAGGCAAGATCCTGGCCGCCATCTGATGTTCTCATGCAGCGCTGTCTGCAGGGAGAGAGATGAACCGTGATGAATAAATATGAAGATAACCTGCACCTCTGCTGCACTTTTTCTCTTCCCGTTCCCCATATGGTTCTACTGAAGAGAAGGATAGGGGAGGAAAAAAAATCTCAGATTTTCAAAAGAAGCCTCTGGGCCATTGTGTTGTTCTATGTGCTCGTGCATGTGCTGGTTTGTGTGCTAAGAGTATGTGTGTGCGTGTGTGTGTGTGTGTGTGTGTGTGTGTGTGCGTGCGTGTGTGTTTGTTTGTATATGTGTGCATCTATCTACGTCTCTTTGTGTGCCACCATCTGAATGTGTGCATACGCATCATTGTGTAGTGGCTGTGTGTGTGCACGTGTGGGCGGCACTGTGTAGGAGTGTGCAGTAGCTTTTTGACAGAGCCTCCAGTAGCATGTATTTGTGAATCTTTTGTTTTATTCTCCATCCCCTATTCAGCTCTGCAGTAATCACACCTAGCAGTGCCGCTCAAGTGCTGCTGCCCTTGAATGAAGAGAAACAAAAAGAGCCCCCTCAAAGACTAATTTCCACAGGTCGTCCAGCCTCAGTCATCAAAGCTGAACGCTGAGAGCCGTGATGAACAGTTTGTGTGCATTGATCATTAAAAAATGATCTTTTAAATTCTAATAATAAACAGGACACAGTCTCCTTGTTTTTTTCCCCCCCGCAATAAATCACAAGACCAGCTAGGAAACCAACAATCCTGTTGTGTATGTGGAATCTGTTTTGAATATTAAAATACTGGCTGAGTAGGAAAGAGGTGTGGGTGGGGGATCGATCCATTCGGGGCCAAATTACACCCTGTTTTGACTATCAGCAGGTCTGTAGTGACAAGGGGATCCAGACACAACAAAGTGCTACAAAGTGCTTTACAGGAAGAGGAAAAGACAAAGAGGGAATAAAAGAGACAGAGAAGATAATAGGTAAAGACAAGGACGCTCGGACATAAAATGCTTTGCTCAAAACACAAATAGAGTTTTGTTTAAATATTCATTTTTTTCCGATTAAGCAGCTGCTGTGCAGCAACTGTAACACACATTTCACTCACAAAATTTTTTTTTAACTTTTCTTTTATGGTGTTTATTTCTTCAAAAAAATATAATTATTTCATCCTCGCTGTGGTTTTAATATAACGTAGTTAATAGAGTTAATAAACTATTTAGTCTCATTTGCTGTGTAACTTTATTCAAACTTTATTTTTAAATTTTCTATACAAAAATGACGTGTGTACCAAATAAATGTAGGAGAGAATCAACAGAAATAAATCATTTACCAGCTATTGTTGATGTTTTAAAACTGAAAGTGAGTAGGGCTAAAGTGTTCTAAAGTCACAGCTTGATTCCCCTCCATTTGCGCAGGTCTTGCATCATTTCCCCGAGTAGAAATTGTTATAAAGTCTGCGTTTCTCTCGCATTTACTGACGACAACTCTAGGATTATTTTAAGAGATGACTGAAACCAAACATATTATAAACTAGCTGCAGCAGAGCACAAAGAGCAGAAATGCTGCCATGCATGTCTTCCGTGTCTTTAACTGGAGATTTCTCTTTTTGATGAATTGTATTTGCATCTCAAAATGTGTCTCCATGCTGAGATCCCTCAGTGCTTCATTAGCATATTAGATGAGCCTCCTAAATGCACATCCAAAGTGATATGGAGTGACAGTTTAAAATAACTTCAAAAGGTACAAAGTATTAAAAGACACAAAATCAAAGAAAACAATCAATTAAAGAAACTATATATAAATAGAATCAATTAAAACACAAGAAACAGATACAAAAGATAAATCAGTTAAAACAAGTCCAAACAGAGGCTGGATGGTTTGTGATCATGGATTTAAATCCACCGAGGGTTAACAAAGAGTTCATTCTTAGGGTTAGTAAATAACAGAATAAAGCTCAAATATACACAATTTATTTTATTTTTTTTAGAAACAAAGCAAAATAAAACATCAACCCTAAATTACTGAGAAAACAAAAAGAGATGAGATCTTTCCGAGAAGTTGAGTAATTTTGCATCAGCTGAGGTAAAATATACAAATCTCTTTGCTCACACAAATAAATGTGTTCAGTTCAGGTCAAAGATTTTTCTCGACGCTGACTACGTAGTTCGTACTCGTTTCGTGTTTTGTAAGCTAGGTGATCGCATTGTTCACACGTGCATCAGTAGGTACCACAGGAGGTGAGACTGTGCCCCCACCTGTCCTCCACTATAACTCTGAGCACTGGCAGTCCGCAAGGACGTGTGCTGAGCCCCATCCTCTACGCCCTCTTCACACACGACTGCGTTCCTGCACTCACCACTAACGCCATCGTAAAGTTCGCAGATGACACAGCGGTGACTGGGCTGATATCCAAGGGGCGGGGGGGGGGCCTGGCAAGCCGGTGCTCAGAGAACAACCTGTCCCTTAATGCAGCAAAGACCAAGGAGCTAATCATCAGCTCTGGAAGATCAGGGAAGGATGAGTGCACTCCAATCTTCATCAACGGAGACAGAGCGAAGAGGAGCTTCGGGTTTCTGGGCGTTCACGTCTCACTAACACCACTGCACTGGTTAAGAAAGCACAGCAACGGCTGTTTTACCTGAGGACGCGGAAGAACGCCGGTCTGCCCCAATAGCAGCTGGTGACCTTCTACCTCTGCACCACAGAGAGCGTCCTAACGTGCTGCATCTCTGTGTGTTATCTCACCTGCACAGCAGCTGATAGGAAAGCTCTTCAGCGGGTCGTCTCCAGCGTCTCCACAGAAGATCGCTGGGAAACTGCTCCCAGTCCTGGGGGACAATTACGCAGACACTCACGCTGCCTCAGAAAAGCTGCCAGCATCTGTAAAGAGTCCACACACCCATGCCGTTATCTGTCCGAACTCCTTCCATCCGGCAGGCGCTATAGGTTAAAGCCATCTACGCCCACACCTCCAGTCTGAGAAATGCTGACTTCACATGCATACACATACTGAACTATACTGTAATTCATATCCTCAATTCTCAGGCGTTGAGACATTCACCCACATGCTGCATTGCGCATTTTAGTGTTTGCACTAGTGACTGCTGGACACTGCTAATACTGTTTGTCACTTTATTGCTAATTTATTGTTTATTTTTACGCTACTTATTTTGTTTAGTTTTTTACAGCATCGAGTACGGAAGCTGCAAAACCTCCTCTCGTGACACCTGTGCAATGACAATAAAGATACAGTAAATTCTAGTTCTAATTCTGAAGCATTCAGGTGGCGTGTCGGACACTGTGTGTAAGTTCAGTCTGTTTCTTCTTCAAACTGCTTTGTTCGAATGTACAAAGTAAAAAACAAGGCCGATGATGTTGAAAGCTCAACCACCAGCGCATGTATCACAATTACTTCTGGCCACCAGTGTTAAATTTGGCAGCTGATTTTCAATTAGTTTTAGTCTCAGTCATTTGTCGAAAATGTGTATTAGTTTTAGTCAAATTTGTAGTCATTTGATTTTTTTTTTCTCACCTAGAATTACCACAGCTACTTGTTTCTCTGCTGCAGAGAAGCGAATCAATGAGAAGCTGGATTCATTCGGTTTTTCCCCTAAATACTGTTCACTCTTTGGGTTTAGCTTGAGAGGCTTGAAACCCATTGATGCCTCAATTTCCTTTGGGTAAATTAACAAATTAAAGGAAAAACTTGATTAAATGCAGATGGTACAATTCAGCAGTTAACGCCCGGTCACGCTCTGTGGCAGGTATAAAAATGCTGAACAGGCCCAGTTGATTCTGGTTTTGTATCAAGACGGCGAGAGAAAGAACTAAGTGACTTTGAAGGAGGGTTCACTGTTGGGGCACAGGTGGCAGGAGCTTCAGTCTAAAAGACTGCTCAACTGGCCGGTGCTTCAACAGGAACAGTGACTAAAGCGACATCTGCATTTAGATCTGCGGGAGAGACGTCGGTAAATGCGGTCGGACATCGTGGTCGACCGCGCACGTCAGACGACCGTGACGCTCGTGCATTAGTGCGATATGTGAGGAAAAACAGAGGAGCAGCTCTTCCTCAGGTGACTGAGCAGCGAATGGATCGTGATCAGACTGCGTCAGCAAGAACACTTTATCGACCATTACATAGAGATGGATATTATAGTAGGGTTGCAGCGCATAAACCCCTCACTGCAAAGATGAGTTTAGTGGTTCACAAACCACAGGCACCGGTCTACAGAGATGTGGAAAATAGGAATATGGTCCGATGAGTCACCCTTCACCATGTGTACTTTGCTGGCATGGTTTGGGTCCTCTTGCCCCCTTAGAGCGAAGGGTCACTGCAAATCAATACAAAGTTGTTCTGAGTGATCACATTTATCCTATGATAAACATTTCTATCCTGATGGGAGTGGTCATGAGGGGTCACTGAATGGTTCGATGAGTAGGAAAATGATGTGATTCACGTGCTGTGGCCTTCGCAGTCGCCATATCTCAACCTAAGTGAACATCTATGGGAGATTTCGGACCGACGCGTTAGACAGCGCTCTCCACCACCGCCATCAAAACACCGAATGAGGGAGTATCTCGTGCACTCGAATAACTGTTAAAGCAATGACAGATTTCAGCATGCATCACCCTAAAAGACCTTTATGACGGCTAACCACGAAGCATGCACTGTATGTGTATGTTATTAAATTACCTGTCTACATGTTTACAATACAACACCTTAATATCTCCATTTTATGGCCTTGGGAGGAGCGATATAGTACATAAACCCATAATTAATCATACAAATGTGTGTCTGTGTGTGTGAATGCCACAGAAAGCAGTTTATGAATGCCGGCGAGATAAGAGAGTCGCGGAGAGAGAGGCATACATTGCCCCATGTAGAGAGATGTGAAGTCAATGATGTGTTGTGAAATAATGGAGGCATATTTCTGCCTCATTTGTGCTGCCAAAACTCCCAGGATCTCACAGCGTCTCTCAGCTTCCACACATCCCATCTGCACAGCACCTTACAGCACTGACACTACCTAACACCAAAAACAATCATTTATAGGCAAATGTTTAGGTGTATAGTCAGCCCTGAGCCTGTTCAAAGTACTAGAGCGTACTATGTCGAACACGTAGAAGAGCTTTCGAGAGAAAAAAACCGAAGCTTCAGAGGAACTGTGGAAAACATGCTCTTTTAAAGCCGGAGAACACTGGATTGGTGAGCTCAAGGCTTTCGATACAGAGCAGCCTTATAACTGCGTAGGTGGATGGGCCGAGCAGCATTGCGTTGGTAGGTGGAGGAGAGACATATTAACAGCAGGAATGCTGTAGATCGTCAATTACCAGGACTTCTGCACTGACAGTGCTTCCTCTAGCGCTTAGCCAAAGGTCTTCTGAGTTGATTTCACCCACCCTCTGTCACCTAGCCCTCCGCCTCCACACATCCCCATAACAATCCTCTCCGTGGGGGAGGACGCCGCAGACTCGGTGCACCACCCGGGGAGGGGTGCAGTTATGTAGTGTATCATACTGTCAGCTGCTGATGTGTTTTAGCAGAGCTGGTGTGCAGCTGAGTGATGGCCATGCCGGATGATTTGTCAAGGTTTGGGCTTAGGCGAGATGCAGACAGAGCAAGATGATTACGTGACAATGTCAAAGGAAACTCACCTGTGATAATACGACAAACACACCGGTAATGTGTCATACTTTTGGTTCTTAAAATTCACGAGCTTTAGGTTTTAAAAATGTGTTCATTTTTTCTACCGACCCCTTACTTCATTTGACAGAATTTTCAGGTGTGCATCTAACGACCGCCTTTGGAAATGTGTTTGTCTCCTTGGTCAGATAGTCATTCTAAGATTTATTCCTCCCACAGGTGAGGTGAATAACAGGAAAGAAATTGAATTTGGACAGTTGTTTGATTGCTACACCTTGACACCTCATACGAGCCATTGCTTCCATCTCATTTCTTTTAAAAACAAGAATCCCTAAGCACTTGCGCCATAGCTCTCTGAATTTATTTGCAAGGGTGACATTTCCAATTTTTGATGACGTCTAGCTTTTGTTCCTGTTGAGGTTGAATGCTTAATATTGTGAGTCCCTTTGGAAAAGCATCTGCCAAATGAATGATCTACAAACAAACATATCTACAAGATCTGCTCTGAGACAGGACTGTGTAATCCCTTATTTGTCCAGCTCCTTCAGCCTATCATGCTTTTCTCTAAGAGCTTCTCAATTGTGAAACAATTCTGTCTTTAATTTTTAACTACGCTTCACTGGTTACAGAAAATTGGAGAAAAAAAAATTCAAATTCTAACCCAACATTTAATGGGTTCTTCCCTTGCCCATGCCCCATCCCTCCACCTAGTTTGATACATATCAGTTGCGTTGTTTTTATGTTGTAATGCTGACAAATAAACCAACAAACAAACCCACAGATAGACACGGGCGTAAACTTACCATCAATAGCGGAGGCAATTAGCCAGCTGACTAGCACTGGCACATTTACAGAGATGATGACCAATGTGCATTGTCCCTATAAATAAAGAAATAAATAAACAAGGAATAATGTGCTTGTCATGTATTGTCATAAAAAGTCCAAAACTTTAGTCTAATAGCAAGTTCATTCTGCAACAATCTTAAAATGACCATTAAAGTGATACTCCGACGAAAATCTTCTCAATACCAAACACTCACCCCTTTGTAGACTTGAAAGGCGTCATTAAAAAGTTTGCTGCTTCATTTTTCATGGAGGAGGGAAACTGGCTTGGATTCACCGTGGTTACAGTGGATTCCAAGGGTGTCCTGGAGTCACAGCGAATAGTGAAACCGAGACTATGCTCACAAGAAAAATGATAGCACCTGTCTTTTGTTCAGATGACTAACCTGACAAGGACCTCTAGATACCATGTGGATTATGAATGAAATTACTTGAGTGAGTTACTTGTGTGTCAAAACAAAGGCAGAAGTAGTGTAAGGTTAATACACCCTGTAAATTTTGAAGGGGAGAGTTTGAGGGGGATGGATAATTCAACAAGAGTGTGTCTGAGAAGGGAGAATGCTGTCGGTTTCCCCTGTCCTACCAACGGGTACTGCTGTTTTCTTTAAACCTTGACCTGAATCTTCCCCTAAACTTAACCACGTTTTTTTTTTTTTTTCCTGCCTAAGCCAAACCAAACCGTACCAAACCATAGCAGTGACGGATCTGAAAAAAGTCAGATGAATCATTTGGTAACAGTCAGTCAACCGTTTTGGAAGGTAGTTATTCTGCAGATGGGTGTGTCACATCACAAAACACTCAGATGCTTTGGAATGGTTTGAGGAGGAGATTTCAAATGATGTTTTTTGGTTTGGAAGATTTTTTTGGTCAAACCAAACTTTCGCAGTGTCCATCCATATGCGTAGTATGTTCAATGTTCCAAACTCGTTTAAGTACATTGCTTGCCTGTCGATCCTCTTGCATGACCGTCACGAACTTGTGAGCAAACACGTGCACTGGTTTGCGTCGGCCTCCTCTCCCTCTGTAGTGACTGATTAACCATGCTCCAAGTAGTATCTTAGTTTTGATTCTTGCCCCACCGAATTAAATCCAACTTTTAAATGAAAAGCAAATGTACTCAAGTCCAGGAGCCAGGGAAAACAGTGAATCGGGGTTTGGTCCATTACTGAGTTGATACTCTACTCCTGCCTACATGACACTAACTACACATTGGTACATGTACTTAGATGATATAATATTACACAGAATACACAATGTAAGACCAGTATATGGTCAAAAGACTTCTCCGCATCCTACTGGCACCATGTTGTTCCCAAACTTCCAAAACATATCCACCTGTATTCTAGCCAGTAAAAACAGAATAATAGCAAATATAAACATAAGGTTAGCATAGTCGGCCTACAACACACTAAAAAAAATGCAAACTGTTGTATGAACTTAATGTTAGAACATATATAACAGAATAAACAAATGACCAAATTCGAATACGTGCTTAAGCTCTCTCGCCTCCTGTTGTTCAAAACAGCTCGACCTTGGGTTCGTCCGTTGGCTAGCACTTCATAAAAGCAAAACAGAGAAAATGGTGGCAGTGAGTAGGTGGAAGTAGCGAAGTAAAGGAGGACAAATTGAAAGCCTACCTGAAAAACGCAGCCTGGGAGAGTTTCACAGGGTGAACCATGCAGAAAGGGGTTGAAACAGTAAGGTGGAGACGAGGGCATGAGTCTGGACTTGATGTAGCAGAGCTGCTGTGCCCTTGCTGTTCTTTGGTAAACGGTGATCATATCTCCAGTTCATTTGTGGTATGGGCAGGGTATGTCCCATTCTTTTGCCGTGTGTCAGGAGTGTAAGTGTGTGTGTAAGTGCTTGTGTAAGTATCCGCATACCCTGGATTCCGGGTGTGCAGGTTGCATGTGGGTGCAGAGAGAAAGCACCTGGCTGAGAGGTGAGTCACAGACACAGGTAATCGCTCTGACATTTAATTCTAATGAAGGACCGGGATTATAGCTATTGGCATTAACAGATATGCACATACGCACACAACTGCATACAAAATACGAGCAGACAAACACACACACGCACACAAAAAGCCCCCTCAACACTTACCTCTGTAGAACCTGTGCTTAAGACCCTGACTCATACACATTAAGGCAGAGAATGCGGGGGAGGCAGAAGTGTATCGAGGCCCCAGACGTGATGACAGTCAAAAGGACGTTTACACCACCAAACAGTGGCAGCGCTAAAAAGGAGGCAGGAGGGATGAGGGAAGAGGGATGGAGAGGGTAAAGAGGCGACTAATGCAGGAGATGCTGGCCGGCTTTCTCGAAAACACAAGTCTGAGAGTTAGAGAGAAATGGAAAGTGAGTTCGTAGTTGCTGCCGCAGGAGTACGCTGAACACTCTCAAATGAACTATTTCACTTCGGAGGAAGCGGGGAATATTCTCACAAGTAATATTGTAGTCAAACAAAGGTGGGCAGTTTCTCGAAGTGAAACATTTCCAGTTGGTCTGTGATTGCACTGCATTTATTCAGAAAGGTAAAAGCGTAAGATGCAGTGAATTAAAGTGGGTTTTTCTCAGTTGCCAGTCTGTGTATTTGCATGTGCAATAATAATAATACAGTCATGCATGTGTGTGTGTGTGTGTGTGTGTGTGTGTGTACGTGTGTGTGCAGAGCTCATCAGCATGTTGAAGGTCACATCTGATGTCACCGTGTTTCCCCTCAGTGAAAGGCTTGAGTGCTGATTGTGGTTTGTCCCTGAGTCACTGTGGTTTCCCTCTATCAGATATAGCCGTGTGTGTGGGGATAAGCGAGTGTGTGTGTGTGTGTGTGTGTGTGTGTGTGTGTGTGTGTGTGTGTGTGTGTGTGTGAGAGAGAGAAAGAGAGAGGTAGGAAGAGAATGACCAAAGGAGTGACAGACTTTTCCGTTTTGCGATGTGACTCAGATGTGTTGCAGCCGTAAATGGCAGGGTAAATGTTAGGACTCTAGGTCACCCTCCACACCGCAGCCATCGCAGCTCCATCTCTCCCTCGTTTTGCTTCTCAGATTTTTTTTTTCTTCTCTTCTTGTGCCCACACACACACACACCAAATAACACAAAGCGCAAAAGCCCTCATTTATTTAACCTCTGTCAGAGTTTTGATGTTTTTGACACACCCCCATGTGGTTTTGGGAAATTCTGCCTTTGAATTTCTTGCTCTTTTGTTCTGTCTCGCCACCACCACCACCAACACCACCACCCTCCAAAGAACAGTCACTATTTGCTGATTGTCAGCTTGTGCAAAGACTACAATGACTTTATGAGTGACTGTGATTGTGTATTAAAGAGGAAGAGAGAGAGAGAGAGAGAAATGCATGTTTTACAAAGAAATCAACTGTGGGCTTCCAGTGTGGCAAAAAAGCCCTTGAAATTTTGCTCGTTGCTCCGGTAACAGCAGGGACAGATTCAGGTGAGTATCGGGGTAAAAAAAAGAGTGCAAACAAACTATTTGTGCTTTTTTTCTTTTGTAAATGTGTTTGGGTGCAGCCGTGGAAAACCCAGAATTTTTCTCTATGATAACTGGATGCGACAGGTCTCGATCCTCTGATCTCCTGTCAGTGGATGCGGCATATCACTCAGCTACATTTGTTTTTTGCACACCATTCTGCAGAACCCTTTCACTGCTTGAGAAAGCTCAGACTCGTTCCCCTCGCCCGTTTAACAGCGGTTCGCCCTCACTAATGCCCGTTGCTCCTGCACAACTTTCATTTTCGTCATAATTTTTCGATGTCAGTGCAGCATTAGCGGCCTTTGCTGTCAACGCATCTCTTCTTTATTTGGGGATGGAAGGGGACTTTCTTTGGATTGTGTGTCCCCACCCCCCCATTAAGTACATCCTTGTATCTCCATTAAACATGATGCTTTTCATGCGATTCAAAACCGACAGTCCTTTTCACCAGGTTGTCACGCCCTCGTCATTGTGCTGCTATTTGACAATGAATCCCGCAGCTGAAAACCTTTTTTTTTTTTTTGTGAAAACTGACAGTCACTTCTCAGGCGTGGACCTTTTTTAAACAATGTTTCAATTTTACTTTCAAATGAATTTTTTTTTTTTTTTTTTTTTGGTGCTGAAGCCCATGTTTGAGTGGTGGAGGTGAAAGCCATTATAAGATGTGTCGGTGGAGAGAGGAGAGAGAAAATGAGTGAGAGAGGGAGAGAGTGGCTCTGTGGTGTTCGATGAGTGGGCTGCCATGCATTCTTTTAGCCTTATTCACTGAGTAAGCGTGGGCGGCTAATTCGTGTTTGCATTCACCAGGTTTACCTAAGGGGGAAATGCTTTATTATACGCTGTCTTTGAAATCAATGACAAATTACACTTCTTTTTCTCTCCCTCTCCATCCGCTTGCCTCATGTCTATCCATCTCCCTCGGCTCCATTTTCTCCCGATCTTCGCCCTCACCGCTTCTTTTCCCCCCCTGTATGTCTCTCAACACCGTTACCCCTCTTGGACTTGGATCCAAGGGGTTGCGGTGTTTTGGGTGACAGTCTTACAAGGGAAGGATGAGGATCTGTGCTGCTGCAGTCTGTCTGGATGCATTGTAAGGTTGTGGCTGCTTTAACGTGCAGCACGGTTAGGTGTGATACTCAAATCCTCTGGAAAAAAAAACAAAAAAAAAACGTGTTTTATTCCATCATCTGAATCTCTCAAAAAGAAAAACACAAAGAGCACAGGAGAGCAGTACAGACACGGCCTTGGGGACTGAGAAGAAATGAATACATTGAGATCTTGTGAAATTGTGGGAGAATGTGATTGAGAGGCATTAAGATAGTTGAAAAAAAAAGTAAGAGAGAAAGAAGTGCATTCTTGGGATATGAGTCACTCCTGAGTGAATGCTTTGTAATTTAAGCTGCATACAGTGAAGGGGAAAGAGAGAGAGAGAGAGAGAGGGATAGATGGAGTGATACAGAGGAAAAAAGCAGACGGATGTAGACACTATCCACCACAAAAATCACCAGCTTCAACCGCAGCAGAGTAGGTGGGCTCAGTTAAGTCGGCAGGTGTACCTGATGTGGCAATACCTTTCTAGGCTGATTCCAACTCACACTAATTACATACCAAGGAGCTAAAAGCAACAAGTAGTGGTAAAGACAACACACTTCCACCTTACGTTGGCATTCTTTTTTAAGTGGGTGTGATCCACAAGGTCACCGACACTCTTTGCCTACTATCGTAAACACACACAGTTCACCACATCCCCTTGACTCACTTTATTTACGTGTCTTTCCTCTTTGTAAACAGGTCGGTGTAAATAATGATCCCACCATGTGTAACTACACACCAAAAAACAAACAACAACGAGAAAAAAAAGCAAAACCAACAGATTTCACGAATGCCTGTGAGACTGAAATGCTCGGGTTTTTCTTTGATAACTGTCCAGGACCCTTCTACGTACTATGAGGGTCGTGAATCAGAGCAAAACGAATATCCATAGCACGGCGGATAGGAGGTCACCGGGGGGAAGGCGATCTTCATAGTATCTCATAAGGCAGGAGAAAAAAACAAGGCCAAAAGCAACAGACCTTTGGCATATCTTGATGGAGTGCGGCTGTCTTCCAGTAAAATCAGCACTGCCAATGTGAAAATCAAAGATGGCGCCGGTCTTCTTCCTCACCCACAGAGTGCAGAGCTGTGTGCTCAGTGCAGCCACCGGTGGCGAGAAGCGATATTGCAACAGTACTGATGGAGGAACATTAGCTGTTGCACGTCATCAGAAGTTTTTTGCTACTCTAAATTTGCCTGATATATTTATTTTTACCTGATAAGTCCCGAGGAAGATTGTTGTCCCTCTAATGAGTTTGTATTTCAACATTCTTCGCAATCTTAGAAAAGCCTGAGTGACCGTACGCTGCTCGGGTTTCCTCCGATAGCTATTCATCATAATATGATCATGGTCCTGGATCGGGATGTGATGACAGCAGGTGGAAGCAGTGAACAGAAAGTGAAAAAGCACACCTTCCAACTTGCAAAAAACCAACTTCACCTCGAGCACAGGACCTTCGAGATGCTGCGAGCAGCCACGGTGCTCATGACCTGTTAAAGTCCCCCCTCCACTCAAAAATGTGTTTTGCCGGACTTTTCAGTGAAGTAGGAGACGTCATGCATCCAGCCAAGACACTTTTAAAATGAAAAAAAAATTTGCACATTCATGGCATCGAGATTTTTCAGTGAGGGAGAAATATTTTAAATATCCTGGTCATTTAACTTTTTTGTGGCAAAACCATATCATTGCGCAAATGACTGTTCAAAGCAGAGTATTTTTATACATCTTAAAATATACCTGGAGAGAAACCTTTAACTGATCCTTAAAACCACAGCAAGTGTGTTAACATGCACACACTTTGGTTATAAGTCCTAGTCTGGTTCCGATAACATTGGGGATATGATGTTTACGTGGAATCCTGGGTAACCTGGTTGGGAAGCACTCAGTATACACAACTCTGTAGCGACTCTGCACCGACTGATTCCCCTCAGCAGCCGAAGATGAACCCAGTTTAGATTCCTGTTGGCTGAAAACTGCAGCTTCTCAATTTTATTACCCGTGAGAGCAACAAGCGATATTGTTGCATGACCAGCGTTTCACTTTCTGTACTTTATCTACTTTGTCGTCATCTTTTTTCTTTTAACGACAGTGAACTGCGTCAATCTTGTTAAGGAAACACATGAACACGTGGCAAACGCTGATCAGAAACCTGCGTGGGGTGTTCCAATGTATGCTGCGGTGTCCCGGCGTCGGGGATGTCGGCTCATTCTTCTGTCTGTCTTTATATGTTTATTATACAAGATAAAATGTAAATAAGACAGTTTCTGAGTTGACTCGAAGCGATGCCGGTGGAGCGCGTGATAAAACAAATATCTAATATCTTCCCTCGCTTCCAGCCTTGCCGCTAAGCTAGGCTAAACACACTGCCGTCGTATCTCACATGAAAATGATATGGATCTTCACGTTCCTCTGGGCGCGATGGTAGTTTTTCCTTGGACTTCATAGGTCCACCGCGTAGCCGTCTTCTAGATATACCAGTGGGGTGTAACTGCCAAGATGCATCAGCTGAGCGGGCACACGCGGTATCTACCGCTAAAGCAAATCGTTCCCCTCTAATTCTTTTTATTTCCCTCGCTGATACAAGAGAAATGTTTACTTCAATCGCTGTATGTATGTCATATATTACTGTTATTATTAACACTGAGGCGTTAGCTGGTATTTTTTGCTGCTCTGTATCTACTGATTCCAGCACTTCAGCATCAAAGGGCTGAAAACTTAAATTTGGCTGAACACGTCAAATTTGTTCGATCCACGTGGCCAACTGTACATGAGTCATGTGGCATTTACCATGACCTGCCTCCAGTCCTACCTCCTCTCTGACCCACAGCTACTATTTAATTGTGGTCTGGATGATGACGGTGTCCTGGTTACATACACACGCACACGTGCACAAACCCGCACGTGTTCTTAAATGCAGCCCGTCTGCTTGACAGCTGGTGTTTTCAATAAAATGGTCAGTAGGCCTTTTGTGTTTTTTTTTTCCTTCATCTTGAGGAACAAAAACAGAGACACATGTTGTGAGTCACCACAGTCTGTCATGATGATCCGTCAGAGAGGATGGCGTCCTGTGTTGGCGGCAATGTGGTCCCACCAGCAGTGTGCTGCCTGCTGCCGGTGCGGTGGACAGAAACGTAGGAGAGAGCATCTACCTGACTGACAGACATCGGTGAGAAAACCCCTGCTCCCAAAAAACAGACAGCACTGCCACGGACCTGGACTGAACAGTACTGAAACATGTGCTTGGCACTTTAGGCTCCTTTACATGATGAAGGAGTGTTGCTTTCAAAGATTTCACCATAATTGTCAGTCTGGCACCTCTGGCACATCACACATCTATTTATCGGTCCACAGTGTTGGAAGAAGTAGTCATTTCTTTTACTGTAAGTGACTATATTCAATATTTTTTATAATATTAATGTAAAAAATGACAATGTGAAGGCAAAGTGAACGTTTTCACTCGTAGCGATGAACCTACAGAGAATCATCAGCTGAGCCCGCAGCTCCCCACGGCTTTGCGGCTCTTTGCAGTTAGTCTCGGCTCATTGTTTACCCGTCCAGACCACGGCTTTACTGGTTCGCTTTCACCGCTCTCATGGCGTAGTTTTCGGCCGCGGCAGTCAGACGTTTTCAGAGGAACAGCTGTGAAAAGCCACTGTCCACCACCTGCTCGGCAGCAAACAGCAGACAGACACAGTCAGAGACCAGCTGGTGGACACAGCGGAGCATTTAGCAGCTACAGAGCCAGACGTTTCCCTCAGGAGCTGGTGGAGACCAAAACCAGAGCTAAAAGAGAGGGAATGACCAAATGAATGATCATGGTGCTCCGTAGCTGCTGGATGTGGAAATAAGCAACTGCTTGCTAACAGGTTCAACATATCAACTTAAAAATGATGATTATATGTCAATGTTGTGCTCACAACTTGTTTCCACTGCCTCCGAATGGCCATAAAATAGCTTATGCAGGTTCAAATAAAAGTAGAAATATCATTCTGTAAAAAAATATTTTGTTACAAGTACTGTAAAAGTCGTCTGGTAACTTTATTTTACAGGTCCGCTATGTCCAGATCATTTCTTGAAAATTTCCTGGTAGTACCATGTAGTTTGGCACCAACTACAGGAAAAAATTAGTTGTTTAGTTTAGTTAGTTGAGATATTTATTAACTTACAGGTGAATTTCCATGAAAGAAATGGCTCTATCTAAACCCCAGTGAGTATTTATTACTCGTTCATTCTTCCCCTGTATCAAAGTCTCAGGTTTGTGCTGGGTTAGCGCCAACTGATCACTTTCTGTTTTACCTGTGATTAGTAGCAAGTTATATGGTTCTTCCCAGGAAATGTCTTGGGAAATTATTTGGACGTAGATGGAAATTTATGGACCTATAAAATGAAGTGTTATCAGCTCTTCATTCAAGTACAAAAGTGTTATCAGACAAGTGCACTAAAAGCATCAGCGGCATACGCACTTATTGGACAGGATGGCCCCTTTCAGAGTGCTATTTTATTACACATATCGTGTTACTGGAATATTACGACTGATGCTGATGATTAAAACATTTACTGATTAAAACTGTGTTTCCGTGTCACAGCTGGTATCCAGATGTAGCCATTTAGCTTCCCATCTATCGCAATATAACCGTAGGCTTTCTGCGCAGACACTCACATACACACACCTTTTCTAAGAGTCCGCTATGCAAGGCACGTTGACACTACCCCCAGACAAAGCACACAATGACACTGATCTTTAAGATGGATTATCGCGGGTGTCAGAGGGGTGGAAACAGTCGTCATCCCTTAACTGAACCCCTTACTTTTCCTGTAGCTTAAACAATGTTGTTGAAACAAATGCCTCACAGGTATAGAAAGCAGCGCACTGAAAAGGTGGAATGCCAGACCTGAGCTGTGATGAAATGTTTCACTAACTTCCCGGAAAAGGTCTTACGTTCAATTTGAGGGGGTTCCTACTGAAATCCCAAATGCAGCTTTTATGGACGCCGAATGAAAATAGAACAGGATTCTGTTTCTTACCCCAATTCCCAACCAACAATCAACACACCGGCGTTTGCAGTTCACCTGACAGCAGAAAGAATCCAAGCCGGTTTTGAAACAGAGCTAGAAATGGGGGAAATGGATAATAAGGAAATCAGACATCTGTGCCAGAAAGTTTCAGGAACTCAAGCGAATAAAGTCATCTTTCCAAAGCACTCAGTTTGCCCTGTGTGTGTGTGTGTGTGTGTGTGTGTGTGTGTGTGTGTGTGTGTGTGTGTGTGTGTGTGTGTGTGTGTGACTTTACAGTCATCATTACCCAACCGTTACAAGTCCTTCCAAGTCTGTGACAAGGCAGAAGTGTTAGCTGCTGGCTGAAGTCCACCGTCAGCGCCAGCCCTCTACAGTAGCAATGCAGTCCCTGGAGTCGGCGAGGGCTTTGATCCGCCACCACTGAAACTATATCAAAGGGCACACAGGTGATAAAGCCGTGCACAGTAATGTTCCTCCCCTCCCAGTCTTCTCGTCTTCCCCTTATCAGTGTGGCCTACATCACACAACTTTGAGGTCATGTACTGTGTGAACAAGCCCCGCGCACGGTGCTCTAAAATCCTGCCTCATGTATGGAAAATGTGTGTATGAGCGCAGGGCAACATGTCAAAGGACACAGCCTTTCTGGGTGGCATGTACTTGAATGGGATACGTATCCATACAAACAAGTAAGGCTCGGCTCTCAATATCTCTTAATATAATTATGACTCGTAGCTTATGTGAGCCGCGTATGAAACATAAGAAGCTGTTACAAACTCTTCCCTCCTTCAACTTTTTCTACCCTCTACATTAATGGATAAGCTCATGTGAAAGGCACTTTGACGCGATGTACGCACAAGCAGTTTTCATTTGCCGTATGGCACCCTATCGCTGATAAGGATCGAGACATCAAATGTTTTCCATGGGGTAACTTAGCAACCTGTGGGCCAGGAGCAGTAGGCTGAGGATTTGAGGCTAGCTAAAAGTTCGACCGTCTAATTGCTGACATCAAAGAGGACTTTCACAAGCCATGTGACATCACCCTGCGGTACACTGGTCACACACAGATGGTATTGACCTAAGCTACATAACCTCCAAGCACTTGAGGCCAAAATAACAGAGTGGCCTGTCCTGAGCATGGTTGAGGCCAAAGTATGACACAATATTGTGGTGTGAAACTAAAGCAGGAAAATGGATTTTTGGAGCTAATGAAACATGCCTAAGATTTATCCTGACTTCTCCCCCTTGCCTTCCAATATATTCATGAACTAAATCCAACTTATATCGTTGATAAATACAACATAAAAATAAGAATTACAAAACATTACAGTTCAAAATAAAAATAAAAAACATTAAATTTTAGCTCCAGCTTTATCTGGATGGTAATTTTTATGTCTATAAACCCACTGCCTTTCAAGGCCTTGAGCCCATGAGTGTCCTGAAAGGCCTTTTTCTAAGGCACAAGGTCTCTCTCTGCCATGGTTTTGTGCTGCTGAGAGAAGCTGTGATGGGAGATGGAATGCCTCAGCTTTCTCCTCTAAAAGAAAGTCACATATTTCTAAATGAAAGGCCTTTCGCAACAAGGCTGCAATCATGTTTCTCTGAAAAGGCTGTCTGCCCTTTGACCTCAGATATCTCTTATAGACAAGAAAGGGAAGGAAAGGAGGGAACAAACGAGAGAAAGCTTATTAACAACCTCTTCCTCGCTCCATTTTCAACGCCTCACCTTTTTCTTCCTAATATGGAACCTCTGTCTCTCTATGCTCATTCTTGTTTTGAGGTTGAGTCAACATTTATCAGTGTATCCATCATTATCCATCCAGCCATCCATCCTTCTTGGGTATTTGAGCAGGACTTAGCTGGTAATGCCCAAGCATTGTTTCCCACGCCGAACATTGAGGGGTTAACAAGAGTAGCGTAGGAGTAGTTTCGATCCGTCAGGTAGGTCAGGTTTCTCTTAACATGACTGCATACCTGTGTGAAGCTGTGTGTGTGTGTTTGTGTGTGTTCGCATGTGTGTGCATGCATTTGCATGCTTGTATTGAGACACCTCAAAAGAGAGGCAAGGAATCCAATCATTCCTGATACGGCTGGCCCAGACAGCAAACACAACTAGACAGCCAACCGGATCCCCGCGCCTGCTCCGGCACCCTGTTCGCAGATTCGCCCCATATAGGAGGCTGCAAGTCCTCGCAGACCCCCAAAGAAACACATGCCTGTCTCGAAGGTAGAAAATGTCTGAGAAATGCCTGCAGAATCAATGGTATTCTTTTCTAAAGCTCAGACCAGACAAGAGAACATTTTGATAAAATAATGTTTTTGAGCATGAAAAGTAATTCTTGACTGTGGAAAAAGTACACTGACAAAAAAAAATCTTAACTCAAGGTCCACCTTCAACAGCATCTCACAGCCTGCATTATCAAAGAACCTGGTGCAACTGAAAGGTCTGGAAAAGCTAGTAAGTGGAACTCGAGTTTGTTTTCTTGTTTTTGTTTTTTTTTGTCAGTCTGGAAAGTTATTCTCTTTATTCATTTAGTCACAGATATACTTTAGAAACGAAGGAAATGCAGGGCCACGGCTACGTGGATGAACAGCCAGCATAAGCAGTATACATGGTTTAAGTTTTCAGCTCTGGCAACGAAGTGTAACAGACAGAATGTCAAAGCTCTGAAAGGCAGCATGCATTATAAAGTATTCTTGCTCCGTCGCCACGCTTTCTGCGAGGACAGTTCGAGGACCTGCAGTCAGCCGGACACGCACAGTCGCCGTTTTGCTCTGTCTTTGTTTCCCACACTCATTTTCACGCACGCACACACACACACACACACACTCTGAAAACATGTTAAGTGGAAGGTGGTATCTTGCACTTTATCTTAAAATCTGACTTCTCTTTACAGTAGACGACAAACAAACATTACATTTCTTCAGATCGCTTCACTTGCTCCAGGCTTTATTCGTGAAATGTGCAAATACAGCAATCAGCCACAACATTAAAACCACCTACCGGTTTTGATGTGGTGGCTGAGGGAACGCCACTCTTCCAGAAGATACTCCCTCATTCGGTGTTTTGATGGCGGTGGTGGAGAGCGCTGTCTAACGTGTCGGTCCAAAGCTCCCACAGATGTTCACTTAGGTTGAGATCTGGTGACTGCGAAGGCCACAGCACGTGATTCACATCATTTTCACATGGTTTTCCCATCAAACCATTCGGTGACCCCTCCTGCCCTCTGGATAGGGGTATGGCCATCCTGGCATAGACCACTCCCATCAGGATGGAAATGTTTATCATAGGATAAATGTGATCACTCAGAACAACTTTGTGTTGTTTTGCGGTGACCCTTCCCTCTAAGGGGACAAGTGGACCCAAACCATGCCAGCAAAGTACCCCCCGCTGCACAACAGAGCAACCAGATCCCCTCACCGCAGGGGTCCAGCATTCAGGCCTGTACCGTTCTCTTGTTGTACGCCACACATGCACTCGCCCACTTGTCGGGCATGTGGTGAAGGGTGACTCATCGGACCATATCCCTATTTTCCACATCTCTGTAGACCGGTGCCTGTGGTTTGTGAACCACTAAACTCATCCTTGCAGTGAGGGGTTTATGCGCTGCAACCCTACTATAATATCCATCTCTATGTAATGGTCGATAAAGTGTTCTTGCTGACGCAGTCTGATCACGATCCATTCGCTGCTCAGTCACCTGAGGAAGAGCTGCTCCTCTGTTTTTCCTCACATATCGCACTAATGCACGAGCGTCATCTGACGTGCGCGGTCGACCACGATGTCCGACCGCATTTACCGACGTCTCTCCCGCAGATCTAAATGCAGATGTCACTTTAGTCACTGTTCCTGCTGAAGCACCGGCCAGTTGAGCAGTCTTTGTGACTGAAGCTCCTGCCACCTGTGCCCCAACAGTGAACCCTCCTTCAAAGTCACTTAGTTCTTTCTCTCGCCGTCTTGATACAAAACCAGAATCAACTGGGCCTGTTCAGCATTTTTATACCTGCCACAGAGCGTGACCGGGCGTTAACGGCTGAATCGTAGCATGCAGCGCACCTGCATGGGAGCATCTGCATTTGCTGTGTTCCTCCACTAATTTATTCAAGTTTTTCCTTTAATTTGTCACCTGTCCATCTATCCAGCGTATACAGACAGGTGACCATGCATACATCAGCATGTAGCATGCAGATCAAAGGTGTCATACCGCAGAGTTACTTTAATCCATTCTCGAACGCTGAATTGTTCTGGAAACAAGTTCATCACGAAGTCACCTTAGAGGTAAATGTCTGAGTGTTACAACCCACCACTGGATTAAATGAGTAATTAACACGGACATTTTTTTGCCGTGTACGTACACGTACAAGCACACACACGCACACACACACCTTGTTTAATCCCTTTCATGGCGGGTGGCTGTGCAGGCGGATGCTGTTTAAACAGAGCGGGCCCTTGATGTGGGGCCTCTAGGGGCCAGGGTTTGTGTGTGTGTCTTTCACCCTGGATGTGTATGTGTGCCTCTCCGAGTTTTCTGGCCATGGGAACAATGGTCCTTTAGAATGTGAGGTTACTGGTGCGCTGACCCCTGGCAAATAAGAGCCATGTTCTGGCATTCCAGGCCTGATTGGCACTTTGAGCCTGCAGAGAGCTCAAAGGAGACACAGGAAATGTGACCAGTGTAATTGGTTATATATTAGCGGAGCATTCTCCCCCGTTTAAATGATGGAACATTCTTCAGTGACACTTAGGTGGACGGGGCTGGGATTCCACCAGCTACAGGGAGAGAGGGGAGGAACAAACAAGGGGGTAAAGAGGGGGGAGAAGACGGAAGGAAAGAAAGGCAAGAAGGTAAAAAGGGCAAGGAAGATAAAAAAGACTTAAAGATTTGTTCCAATCTTCTTCAGGGAATTGACAGCTGTCATGGACGAGAGTGACCATGGAGAAAACATTGGGGTGGGGTCGTGCACCTTGTGTGTTTTCCCCCTGTGGTGGTGAATTGGGCTGTCAGTTCATGATATGCTCAGCACTCTCTTTCTGAAGTGTGGCGAGTGGGGAAGGCTCCACGTGTGGATAGGGGGGCAGAGAAGGCCAAATCAGTAGCTTGACCTCTGACTTTTGGGTGCTCGTTCGCAGTTCATGAAGGCTTCATTTAACACTCCTCTGTCTGTGATGTATTTTTTTCGCACACATTCGCGTCCTGAGCGCCGTCACGTTTCGAATCGCCCCGTTCTGCCAGAAGAACCACTTTCTGACTAACAGGTATCTATCAAAGTAACGGCACCAATATTGGCCTGTGAAAGTAGCTCGAAAGCCCCTGCATAGATCTGTAGCCCAGTGTCAGAGGAATGAATTATTATCCCCTGAGGCTCAGCCGGGGGAAGCTTCAGAGGCAGCAGACCCACAGCACCACCCTGCATTCCTTCCTTACACAATGAGCGTAAGGATGGAGTGGGTACCGATGGGTGCTAATATGTGCTCACTAAAGCGATCTTATCTAGGCCCTGTCCATTCAAAACAAAATGCTTGTTGGGGTAGTTTAGATAACATTTGTCTGGCAGAAACCCCCACGGCTCAATGGCACACTAAATAAGTGCATGTGCGCGCACGCTCGCGCACACACACACACACACACACACACACACACACACACACACACACACACACACACACACACACACACACAAACACACACCTAGGTATGTGGCCTTAGGGTAAATGCAAAACACACAGGTGTTGTGTTGTAAACTAACTAGAGGTTGTCGGTTTCTGTCGGTCGGGCCATTAGATCCATTGGGAACAATGAGAATCTTGTCAAAATGGACCACTCACCCCCATCAACACGGAGACAGTCTTTGGGTTTGCTGAAGTTCACGTGAAGCCAGCGAGTTAATAAGAAAGTAATCAACTGTATCCTGCTGTAAGATGACGTCTTCAGTAACCTACGCTATTTTAGTTCTCATCTTTAATTGGGACAACTGAATTCTGCAAAGCAATAACACGATATGATCATACGATCAAAATATGAATCTATTGAAAGGCCTTATACTGAATCATCGCTGGTTGACAAAATGCTTCAGCAGGTCACTGGTGTTAGTTGAAAGAGGAATTTAAAACTCAAGATCTGCAACCTGATCTCAAATTCAAGCCCACATCTCATTGTTTTATACTCATATGCAAAGTATGCAAGCATCTCTATTTGTATTGCCCGCACAAACAGTTCCACCACATGTTTCTGCTGTACTATAAACACTGTCCTCATTCAAACCATTTTCCCCAACAATTTTCTCTATCTGTTTACCAGCATGCACACAGGCACACACTTTCCCCATCCTCTCGTGCGCAAATGCAAGGAGGGTGAGTTGATTCATATCCTCGGTTGTTAGCGAGAACCCGGGAGCATTCCTTTGCGTTCCACGCTGAGGTGAACACCGGGGTTGAGAGGAAGACACAGGCATGTCTTTGGATGTCAGTGACTCACTGTCAAGCCTCTCTGGATCATCTGTCTTTATTCAAAGGGGCCGCCAAATTTGGCACTACTAGAGGCTTGGACTGGCTAGAGAATTTTCATTATTTCTCATCTTCCTGCAAACCCCCCAGGAGACTGTAATTCAAGTGGGGGAAAAAAAAAAAAAACGTTGTACGGTAAGATTTGTTGAGAGTATTGATCTGGGCGAAGGAGGCCGTCCTTCGGACTTCAGGACAGGTTTGTCGGTGAGCGGGTTGGGGCTTCAGGCCGTGTGATCAATCAGGTTGATCTGAGGGGCCGAGAAAAGATGTCTCCTGAGTGACTGACCTGAGGACTACACGCACGCACGCCCGGACACGGCGCTCCCAAAAAAACGGTGAATAAAAACACACTCGCAAACACAGACACAGGGATTACACAGGCATTTAACAAGCTCTTTGTGCGGGTCAAAGTTGACCGCAGGCCCCTCGGGGAAAAGGAGGGGTGGAGGGCGGCTGGAGAGGCAACAGAAGGGAGAGCTGGGGAATGCAGTGGTACAGGGGGAACAGAGACACTGACTGAAACAAATAAATCTTAAACAGACATGATGGATGAGTTTTACCCTTCCCTTTCTAACATCACTGTTTGGTTACTTCACTCATACTTTGAAGTACCCGACTAAACAAAGAAAACCGGAGTGTTTCTGTATCATTTTATTTTCGAAAATGAAAGATTTTCACTGGTTTGAATGGAACGAAACGTCTGCAATCCAAAACAAATCTGAGAGGGATCAGGTAAAAATGCAGTAGTGTAATCCATCACGTTTCATCCTCTCCCGTCAAAGGAGCTTTAAAGAAGCATAGATAAGACGTAGACGAGATCCATTTAATGCTGCTGAACTGTGTAATAGATTGTGAAAGAGGAGTGCAGAGGTTAGGACCACCCATGAGCCCCTAACCCTAACCACACGAGGTTTGGGGATTATTTGAGGATGTTGCGAGAAAGATTCATCTGATAGGGCAAAATGCAAATCTACTCTTTGCTTTTTATTCCTTGTGAAATATTTCAACATTTCATCAACTTTCAGGCCTCCGGCTTTCAAGCAACATCCATTTCCTTCCCCTCGATTTAGCAGTACCTGACAAAGGCGTCCCACTTTTAGGAGACTGAAGAGCTCTCTCAAGGACGTGCGAAATTATAAACCGTAGTCCAGCGGATTAATGAACAACTCAATAACAGATCTTTGGGGCACGGCCAATTTATTTCCTCCCCTGCACAAACTCTCACGGACCTGTACCTTTAGGAGAAGCGCTGGCTTTACTGTACACGCAAAACCTGCCTGCGCCTTAAAGCAGACATGCACCGACAAGGAGCAGGTCATATCTGGAGTCCGAAGGAATGATCTGTGCTTGCCATGAAGTGCTCTACCGCCCCAGTCACAACTACAAAGCAAAGCATCATGTCAGAAAACGACAGTTTAATACAGTCATAATGCAGCTGAAAGAGTATCCCGAAATGATCTTCAAAAGATACACTTGGTAGGATGATTACCCAGGTTAGGATTTTGGGACGTCTTTCTGCCTTGCAAATACTTAATGGGCTATGTCAGGTCAAGGAGAAATGATTGGACTAATAGCTCCCTCTTGTGTCCGTATGATATTAAAGGCAATCTTATTACAGGAGTCTAGTTCTTAATATCGCCAAGGGGTGGCAGGCTATTCACAGGACATGACAAATGGATAGGAGGAGTGTGTGTGGCCGGGGACAAACCGAATTTTAACATGAGGACAGCAGTAATGGAGTCAAAGCCCAGGAGGAGCTGCAGTGTGTTTGCTGACTGTGGCCCATAGATGGGGGTGTTGCATATTTCCCTTGGATTAACACACGTCTCCGCCTTGAGCACCTACAGTTAACTCATATAAATAGAAGTACAGATGTGTTCCCAGGTTCCGGCAGCAGATGCAGTGCAGCGTGCAGCTGCTTTGATCGGACCGAATTCCCCCCGGGACTGGGAGGATCAACGGCGCGGATTATGGTGTGCTGCGTGTGCACTGCTGTGTACCCCGTACGTAGCTGAGCAAGTGTGACCTTGCAGTGAATGGGTGAAGAGATTTTACCTGCAGCGATCATTATTTGCAGTATTTGTAGAGCTTGTGTACATACAGCGTGTGGTGTGGGGGCTTTACCTTATATGTGGCACACATGCCAGTTTTTTCGTTTTTTTTTTTTTTTCTCCGTGACTCTTCACAGCTTTATTTTGAACCAGTTCTGACCTCTGCGTCGCAGCGGTGCATTCCTGTGGTGATTGTGTCTGCGAAAGGAAAACAGTCCTCAAAAACCCGGTGCTCCCTGTCTTTGCTGTTGCTGAAACTCTGGCTTTTCAGCAGAAGTTCAGGTGTGCGTGGGCGTTATACTTGCTCAACTATTTCAAGAAAACAAACAACTGGGCAGATATTCCGGTAGACAAACGTGAAAGGCTTTCATTATGCACTGCCTCATTGTGCAGTATGAAAACTTGTTAAAGGAGAGCTTCAGCATTTTGTGGAATCTGATTAGCTATGTTCTTACCAGGAGTTTGGTGAGAAGAACAGAGTCAAGGTCATTTCTGTGCGTTGAAAACACAGGTAGCTCTGGGACATGTGTAGCTTAGCACAAACACTGAAAGCAGAGGGCAGTGGCTAGCCTCCCTAAAACACTACCTACACCCTGTACAGTATCTTTTCAGCTGGTGAGCCACTTACCAATACAACCCAGAAGGGCGGCGACTAACAGTTAATTTCATTATCGATTCATCTGTGGATGAAATGTGAAAAAAAAAAAAAGGCAATTCATTCAATTTCAATCAAGAGGCCACAGTAATGGCTTCCAGTTGCTGGTTTCGGTCTGGCTGACGGCCTAAAACCTGAAGATATTCTTCAAAGCTGAAACCAGAGAATGTTTGGCACCTGTATCAGTATAGGTGCCAGTTGGTTTTCTTTTGATCGATCCTTGCAGCCCTACAACCACAAACCAGCTGGATGTTGTCCAGGGCTGCAAAGTGTGTGAAGCCGGCGCTTCAACTTCACTGACAAAATAGCCCCAAACCACTGGCTCCTTCACACATGTCAGTCCACATCTTGTAATTATAAAAATCTTGTGGTTACTGAAATGCACCTTTATTAGAGACAGTTTGGCCTTTCCCTGCCTCCTACCCAAATTAAAAAAAAAAAAACAAAACAGGTTGCTTGTCGCTGCCTTCTGAAAGGCCCATCTAACGCTTTCTGATCCGGCTTCCCCATCAGCAGGTCAGCATCATTTGTCAACACCTTACACGCAACTTCCACCTTTGCTCACGACGGACTAAAATCATCGCTCGTAAAGCCACGAGAGTTCGCTTTCAGGGAAAACGTAACGCGACAGGTCTTTATAGGTGTTTCAACAAGGGACAGATAGTGACATTTTTCTGGAGAGGACAGTGACAGGGCTGGACTGAAACATACAGTCCGTGGGCTAAACACACAAGAGAGTTCCCTCTTTAATTAAAGATACAGAAATGAAATTAATACTGATCTTTTCATCTAATCCTTAGCAGAAGTTCAGGTGTGCGTGGGCGTTATACTTGCTCAACTATTTCAAGAAAACAAACAACTGGGCAGATATTCCGGTAGACAAACGTGAAAGGCTTTCATTATGCACTGCCTCATTGTGCAGTATGAAAACTTGTTAAAGGAGAGCTTCAGCAGACCGACAAAAAGCAACCTAACCAAAATATGAGAGTCTTCTTGTAAGATGTGCCCTGTGAGCTGTACAGCCTGTCTCATATTATTCCCAGAAGCGAGGACGGGACGAAAGAAGTCAAGAAGTTTAGAAGACACCACCAACAGAACTTCAAAATACCGTAGACTCCCAGTATGTTGGCCTTAATCTGCAGAGCGGCCAGTGTCGCTGACAAGCTCCCATACACAGAAACATGTTCGAGATACAGCCTCGTAAGATAAAGGCAAACACCGTTTGCTTACTTCATCTGTTTATGGAGTTAATATAATGTACGTTAGCCAACACCATATTTACTCTTTAGATCTTGAGCCTGCTGGAAGGAGAAGTCAGGGCTTGTTTTCAAGCTGTTTTTGACAGCACCAACAGCAGAAGGTCCCTGCCTCAAAGACTGATAATGAGACATGGAAGTCTCATTGGGGATTATGGGTTCACTCATGAACACACATACCTATCTTGTGAAATACACACAAATATTACACACAGACACATTTCATGTAGAGCCTCTGTTGTCTGGTCTTAAACAGCACTTTAATATTCAATGTGATCTGTCATGAGCAATGTTGATAATCTCTGATTGCTTTGCCTCTTTGCCTCAGCGTCAGGTCTTTGACTCCTGATCCACAACGCACTGCAGGGTCCCAGGAAAACAAATGGTAGCCGTCGTGAGTGTGCAGTAGCACTGCATAGCTGCGGGATGCTGTAATAGTTAACCTCGCTCCCCCCGAGTCTGCCTGTCTGTCTGTCTGTCTGAGTGTCCTGTATGTAAGGTGACGTCAGTGGAAACAGTGTGAGGGAAGTGGCCGTCGACTGATTCAGCTCTGTCTCGGCTGGGGGGGTCAAAGGCTCGTCTCGTGGGACCGAGGCTGGGATTCCTCAGGTACCAGGATGTCTGCTCTTGGGAGGCAGGAAACCTGTTACTCACATTAGCCATAGATATTCACGATAGTGTCACTAGTGTAGAAAAGCCACAAGACAGCAACACAGGACTAATCCCTTTGAAAGTTTTGCCATACACTGGAGAGAAAGAAAAGCCTTGAGGGTGAAGACATACTAACTACTTCCCTAGCGTGGGATTTTCGGCACAGGGTTCACATTTTTGGTGTCAGGGGTTCTCCTTCGGATACAAACAGAAAACCCAAATTCCTCTGCCCCCTCTAAACAAGGAGGGCTTTTTGGAAAAGGACCGAGAGCTTTTTGGACACGGGCCTGTTTCAACTCACAATGGGGAAAATAGCCCTGAACTATGTTTAGCCGTGAGTTTGTGTGAATATGGTCTATAGCTTGTTCAGGTTCGTTTTTGTAGGTTTTACACATATAGCCCAGGTTCTGTTGATTCTGGGCAGATATATTTAGTTCCTGGTCTCTAAAGACGTGGCTGTTGCAAAACCTGCGCTCAAGTAGAAAAGCAAACGCTTGAAGCAGCTGCTCACTGCAGAGAGTAAAGAGTGAAAGCTTTTGTTTCCAATGTCCAGAGCCCACAAGAGTCTACAGCCACGGTAGCGGCTCTGCGAGGTTGTTTTTGGACACAGCCGGGCTTGGAGCCAAACGCTAACATCAGAATGCTAACAAGCGCACAATGACAAAGCAAACACGCTGATGTTTAGCAGGTATGTTTGACGCGCACAGCTCGAGGCTGATGCGAGTGCCGTCAGCTCTGCGCTCAATTGGTCACAAACCGAAGAAATTGAATTTTGTGACCCGATGGCAGCGCTAGAGGAAAACCTTAAGCCTAACTGTCTGTACTAAATTTCACGGAAGTCCGTCCAGTGTTTAAGTCTGGACCAAAGAGGTGGATCGACCGCCCGACAGACGGACATTTTCACTCGCTATTCATACAACCCAAATGTAAGCAGTTACTGTCGAAACGTCACTTTACTAAAACTCAATCGAAACAAAGTAGATGGGACATTATCGGTCATTAAATGTTTTCTGACCTATTTGGAGACTATCCCTGTAGTCTCTGGCTTCAGTTTCAGCGATCATGGCCACGTGTGCCATTTATGGAGCAGAAAGAGCGAAACTCAGCCAGAGCCTTCCTCCGCCTCTCCTCAATCTGTCAGTCCCCAACGCACAGTCCCATTATTGAACGGCCCTTATGGCTCTAATTCGCCAACCCAGCTGTGGGGCTGGCGTACTACTTCACCAGGATTTGAGTCAGACGCAGATGTCCCTGGAAAAAGACCCAGAGCCGAGCCGACAACTGCAGGTCTTTTTCTCTGACATGTTGCAATTCTTCAACCTGAATTAAAAACAGGGATTTTCGACCCTTTAACTGTGGTGAAGCACATTTTCTAAATATTTCCTCCCATTATACAAAAACATGTTTTGCAAGACACTGTTTACTCTTTTATGCCAGGTTTATCCTTTAGGCCATTTTACAAGGACCCTAAAGACTAATTGGACATTTTTGTGCGTTGTCTGTCTTTCAGAGCCTCTGTATTTCATTATATCTTTTTATAGTCCACCGCTGGGATCCATATGGGGTTAATTTTGTCCACTAACAAAAAAAAAAACAGATAGCAGAGGAGAGCGATGCAGAAATGTGAGATTGCACACCACCCAACAGAAACTGCAACCCCAAATTGCTATCATTGAGAAAATATGACAAAATATGACAAAGAGCTACAATGTGAAATGCAAAGAAATGTGATTTGCATCTAAAATCACAGCTTGTTTAGTTTTTCCTTTGCATTGCTCAGTTTTTCTTTACACGTCCAAGATAGTCTCTTTGTGTTTCCTCTTGGCAGGATCCTGCTCGAAAACCAACAGCGTCAGGTTTGTGTGGTCACGTCCCAGAGTTTTTTGGAAGGATGGGACTGACAGTTTATCAGACCAAACAGAAGAGCAGCAGAGCCACACCACACAGATTCCCCGCCCCTAGACCATTTGTCCGTTTACCGTCATGACCACGCTCTGAAAAACTGAGAAATACAAAGGATACTTGAGAAGTACAAAGAAAAAAACACTTGACTCGCAAACCAAACGTTTGAAATGCAAATCAAAAGACGGGCGATACAGACGCGCTGAAGCTGGGATTTTAAATAAAACTCACATTTCTTTGCCTTCCACGGTGAAGCTCTTTGTCATATGTTGGAATGATTTGTGTCTTGATCCCTAACGTTACTTCGTGTTGCACTTTGTGTCGGATGGTTTGCGATCACCCCTCTCTTTATTAATGCCCAAAATTACCCCCACAGCTCGATCCCATCCATTTCACTGCATGAAACCTTTTTTAGTTTTTCTTTCACCCTCTCTTGTCTGCGTTGTGTCAGTGTCGAGCTCTGGCTCATCTCAGCAGACCATCGGCTCCTGCCTGCCTTCTCCCAGGGAAGGATGCCTGAGAGAGAGGGATGAAAGGCCAGGAAATGACTGTGGATGGGAACAACCCACTCACTGGTGCCACCCCATGAAACCCACCCTCGAGAGACTTGTCTTTCGAGCTTGAACTGCTATAGTGTGGAAGAAAGAGGACTTTGAGGGGATGACCGAGCTGGATCGACTGCAAATCGCTTAGCGTGGTTCTTAGGCAACCTTAAATGACCGACAGCTACCTACATGGACCTTTGACTTTCATCGTTTTCCTCTTCTATAGTGAGAGAAGTAGTTGAAATAATAGGCCTAAATTAAATCAATATTATATATAATAAGGACTGTAAACTTGTACATAGGTTATGCATGGTGTTCAAGTGTTTTCATGGATTCACACGTTACATAAAAGGTCACATTTCTTGCTCGGCTTTGATCTCAAATGATGTCTGAGTGTTATTTTTTCACACAGTCATTTGGGTTATTGTGTGAGAGGAGCTGTACAGTCTGTGCTGAGGAGACTTTGTGCTCAGTGGAACTGTCTCTGTTCCAGTAACACTGCTGTTGTCTCTGCGAAATGTCAACATTAGTACAACGCAGACTGTCTGCCTCTCTGCTCCACAATGGGACTGTTGTATTAGTGTCAAAGACATGACAAAGTCTTTAAAGTTGGGACACTTAGGGAAGCTTAGCTTGCCTCTGAATTTGGAATATTTGTGTGTTTTTGCAGAGAACTGAAAGCTCTGTTCCAAACTTCCTATGTAGCATACAAGATTATTTCCCACCAATAATCAATCTGTGTCTACCACGTTTCTCTGCTGCGATGGTTGAAACGCGCTTTATGTTGAAATAAGAGACAAGCATGAAAGGCAGTTTTCAGGCCCGCAGCCTGGAAATGTGCAACAACAGATTTTTCACTCAAACACACCCTTTTCTCCATCCGTCCCTTCTCCTCTTCTTCTTCTCTCTCGCACAAATCTTGCATAAGGATCTGATATTTGCCTTCTCGGAGATCCCGCTAATGAATCCACCCAGCAACTGCATCTTGTGTCGCCTCTGAGACTTAAACGGATTTGAATTGAAAAGATCAGTGGCCAACCTAAAAATATTAGACCACATGTTTCAGATTTGGTTTATGTTTTCCATATGCCCGCTGACGTTTCTAAGTGGAATTCATCCCATCCCTGCATTACTGCTTGGGATGTGTACATTTTGTTCGACTGAGCAACAGGGCATCTTGCAGTCTTTCAGTGCCAAATCCTCTTTTTGTGGGACTGTCCTTTCGCTGCAGCTCGGCAAAGAAGCACAGTTTGGGGGAAATAAAAAGGGGGTAAAAGACAGGAAGATAACCCATTTGGTTCGTCTAACTATGACCGCTGAAGTGCGAATTACCTTCAGCTAGACTTCGGCGTGCCTTTTTGCGCAGAATGAGGACTGGATCGGATGTCACACTGTGAGGGAATTGCGTCAGGGCCAGCACGGAGAGGTGGAATGATCACAGCAACCAGTAACTCTCTCTCAACATAGTCTGGTAGAAGAGAGATCCTGTCCCGGACTTGACAAGTATTTGAGGTCTTGGTGAGAGGAGCTGAGGGCTGAGGTTGAGGGAACAACAAGGCCTGGCACCTAGACCGGTGGTCATGACTGTCGGACTCTGATGCTCCTCCAAATGCAAATGTGCCCGCCTGTATTTCTCACCGCCTATCCCCTCTGGCGCTGCAGTTACCAAAGGGCTAAAGCAGAATCTGATGCTGGGAGTCAGAAGTGCAACTTGCTTTTTAGCTCAGTTTCCAGTCACCCTTCAAACAGGTGTAAAGAGTGTGTTTCAGAGAGATATGTGAGTCGCATATGTTGCAGGTTGTGACCTGATTCGTGCCGAAATACTTTGACATGCACTGCAAGCTATAGGAAGGCGACTCAAAGACGCTCAGACACAATGTGCTGCCACTGCAGCATTCACCGAACACGCCCAGAACCTAGATGCCAGATATCCGCACAATATCTGCATATTTGCCTTTCCCATTCTAATCCATTCCACATGAGCTGGTTGCAGGAATGTATCATGTTTAGGGTCCAAGAATCACACTGTTGTTTACTAGTCGCCATCACCGCTTCTCATCTTAAATCATTTTAAAATCGTGGATCGGTGAATTCTAACGGCTCCGTTTCAATGAGGAGGACGAGTAAAGTGAACAACATTCTTTGCATACCTCCTCTAATATTACAACAGTTTAGATGATTGTGAACACACACACACACATAGACACACACACACTTTAGTCTATCTATAGTTCTGAGGAGACTTATTGACGTAATGAATTGCCCAGCCTGTTACCCTAAACCTGATTCTAAGCTGAACCCTAAAACCAGGTCTGAACCCCCAACCAGCCCTCTAAAGGTGTGAGGACAGGACAAAATGTCCTCACAACGTTGGTTTCAATCCAAAATTTGTCCACACAGCCATACACATGCAGACACACACACACACACACGAACACACGAACACACACACGAGGAAAACGTTCCAGTATTTACCTTGTTAGTGTATTTCATACACAACACTCTCCTGTCTGGAAACATTTGTCAAGACTCAGAGGGTTAGACTGATAATTTGCTTTTGTGGTTAAGCAAAGCGATTTAATTCCCAGTGTGGAACAATTTTCTCAAACATTCACTCATCATTACTGCTCAGGGAAGAGAGACATGGCTCATGTTTAAGTATCCAACCACTGGGTGCATTGCTGCCAGTGTCTTAGGTAATAAAAAACTTTTTAACAGGACTCGTGGTACAATTTCTCTGTGGTCCTTGGCTGAACATCTAGTTTTGACGGCTGACCTGTTTAAGTCCACGTGCGTGTGTGCTCCAAAGTGTGTGTTTTTACAGGTGCGTCTGCAAGTCTGTGTGTATGTGAGCGTTAGCCAGTTCAAGGCTGCATGTGAGTCTGATCTTTTATAAGATCTTCAACCTGGTATTAGGGGTCTATTCAGCCTTCTCCAGACATCAGAGTTGTTTTGGTGCCCAGTGTTCGTCAGAGCTCTTAGCCGCAGGGGGACTTGGCACTGGGAGACGCCGGCTGGGGCGAGCAGAGACGCTTAAGGACTCTGGCCATGCTTAGCGAGAGCGCAAACATTCTCATCCTTAATCCTCCCCAAAGTAAACTCGACCACCAGATTTACCCAGGCCGCAGGACACTGCGCACCAGACAGGATGTTAAGACCTCCCTCTACTTCCTCAGATAAGTTCGTGTGCTCTGATATCTAATTGAAGAGGTTTTTCACCTCAAAACAGAGCTGGACTAGATATAGACGGCTTTTTAGGGGTGGAAAAGGTCGCTCATTGTTTATTTCCCCTACGCAAGTAAAGAAAGTACAATATTTGTGTTTATACAAATATATGTATATATATATATATATATCTTTTTAGACATATACGTGTGTGTTTATGTGGGCGTACATGCAAGGGGACGCTGACACACCTAGTTTATTAGTCTCCAGCAATTACTCCAGGATGTTGCTCAACTAAGTTTAGACATTTGCTTTTCTTATAACATTTGCTGCATTTTCTACAAATCCGATCTTCCTCAGAAATACCAAGTATTCACTTTAAACATCACAAAATTCTGTTTATGCCTAAAGACAAATAAATAGGAAATCATCTGCCCTCATAGTTTATTTAAACTATAACAGACTATAGCTGACTATAAACTATAAAGATAGCTTTATTAAACATAGTGAATGTACCCGGCTGTAAACTCTATATCATGTACAACACTAAATCATGAGCTGGCTATGTCTTTACACCCCCAGTGATAATACACTAAGTACAGTGCACATTTTGTTATGTTGCAGCCTTATGAAATAATTTAATCCACTTTTTCCCTCATCAGTCTAAACTCAATACCCCATAATGACCGAGTGAAAACAGAATTTTGGAAATTTGTGAAAATTTATTACAAAGAAAAAGCTGAAATATTACATTTACATACGGTTCAGACCCTTTGCTATGATGATTGAAATGTAGCTCTGGTGCCTCCCATTTCTCTTCATCGTCTTTGAGATGTTTCTACACCTTGATTGGAGTCAAGGTAAAGTCAATTGATTGGACATGATTTGATGATGAAAGGCACACACCCGTCAATATAAGGTCTCACAGCTGACAATGCACACCAGAGCAAAAACCAAGCCACGAGGTTGAAGGAGCTGCCTGCAGAGCTCAGGGACTGGACTGTGTTGAGGCACAGATCTGGGGGAGGCTACCAAAAAATTTCTGCTGCACTGAAGCTACCCAAGAGCACAGTGGCCTCCATAATTCGTAAATAGGGGAAGTTTGGAACAACCAGGAAAGTGAGCAATCGGGGGAGAAGGGCCTTGGTAAGAGAGGTGACCAAGAACCTGACAGTCACTATGGCTGAGATCCAGAGATCCTGTGTGAGGATGGGAGGAACTTTCAGAAGGACAAACACCCCTGCAGCACTCCACCGATCTGGGCTTTATGGCAGGGTGGCCAGATGGAAACAACTCCTCAGTCTGAGAGTAACAAGACTCTCTGGTCTGAAGTAACCAAAATTTGAACCATTTGGACTCAGGTGTGATGTCTGGAAGAAACCAGGCACCTGCCCAATACCAGTCCAACGCTGAAGCATGGTGGTGGCAGCAACCTGTTGTGTGGGAGTTTTTCAGACCTCAGACTGGGCCAAAGGTTCACCTTCCAACAGGACAATGACCCTAAGCATGCAGCCAAGACAACGCAGGAGTGGCTTAGGGACAATTCTGTGGATGTCCTGGAGTGGCCCAGCCAGGGCCCTGACTCGAACCACATCAACATCTCTGGGGAGACCTGAAAATGGCTGTCCAACGACGGTCCCCACCCAACCTGTCAGAGCTTGACAGGATCCTCAGAGAAGAATGGCAGAAAATCCCCAAATCCAGGTGCGCAAAGCTTGTCACGCATACCTTTTTCCTTTTCAATACATTTGCAAAACTTTCCAAAATTCCGTTTTCGTCTTGTCAGTATGGGGTTTTGAGTGTAGATTGATGAGGGGAGAAAAACAATTTAGGTTGCTACAAGAAGAAAGAAGAAAGTGAAGGCATCTGAATACTTTCTGGATGCACTGTGTGATCAAACTCAGTGAATAATCCAACTGTCTACACCTGAGAATTTACCTTGTCGTGTTTGTGCACGTTCTGACCTTTACGTCGCGTACACGGACTGGACCCGGATGATCGTCTCGGTGAATATACTGAACACACGCATGTACTATACGTGACTGTACAGGTACAGTATGTGTATGAGAGCCCACAGGCCTGGATCATTAGCCGGCGGTGCACTTGGAGTTATTTGTACCAGTAGCTGTGCATGAAGGGAATGTTATTCTAAAGCCTGACTGTGGAATGCACTATTCAAACACTATAGACCTACCCACACACTGGACTACGTTCCCTTCACATTACGATCGAAAACATCAGCGCGGCACCTCAGTTGTATAAAATTATACCCCGTTCGCTTCATATTCATGTTTGCTCAGATGTGTTACCTGCACTGGTCTGTACAGTATATGAAAATGGCACACATGCCCGGGAGCATTTATCTATCGGTGTGTCGAAAAAAAACATGCACGGGCATACATCTTCATGCACCGTAATACTGTATAACTGCCGGACAGATCAGCACAGTCCGGCGCACCCTCCCAGCCGTCAGTCTCTGAGTGCTGGCACATAAGGGAGGCTTGTGGCTGCGATAGCAGCCGCCTTTCAGGTGCTGAGGGTTTTTGAAGTTTTTTAAATTCTTTACTCCCATGGAGGCCAGCACTGGTCAGCTCAGACTCAAAGGCCGGTTGACCGAGGGCTTATAGAAACAGGCGCGGTGCTCAGTCAAAAGCGTCTCCATATAAGAGGGAGGCTATTTTTTCAGAGCCACCGTAAGGCTTTTAATGAGAGAGGAAGAAAGACAGAATTAGTTAAGAGGAACAGAAAATATTTTAAAAACAGAAACCGAGAGAAACGTGCTGGTTAGCTCCAGGGGAAGTTCGGGGTTTAGGTTAAATAGCTACTTGGATAACGTTAGAGAAAAATCATGCCCATGGTTAAAAGAAACCACTGTAGGTAATATATAACACAAAGTAATCAAAGTGTCCCATCCGACGTTGTGTGGCTCTATAACATCTTACTACTTCAGCCTTTGCTCCGACGACTGATGACTATCATTGTCCTCTTTTACAACCTCCTTCGTATTTCCGTGGTTTTTCTTTTCCGACGGGTCACGATCACGTCTTGTTGTCGTCTTAATGGCTGAAGTCCCGACGAAGCAGTTACATCGCTAGAATGGCCCCCAGCACGTCGGGCGACACGAAGCGATCACACGAGCTGCAGACGAACCTCTTATCTGCTCGCATCGTTCTGACGACTCAACTGGAAGGAAGCACTGAGGCTAACAAAGCAAATAACTAACTCTTATTAGATTTCGCAAAGTTACGGCGCTTCCTGGCGTCACTTCGACCTGCCAAACAGTTTTAGTGGTAAAGTCAATTGGTACCGGTGGTGGAAAGTACATTTACTCAAGTACTGCACTTATGCAAAATTATGAGGCAATGGTTTCCTTACATGAGGAATTCTATATTATGTTACTTTCTACTTCCTCTCCACTGCAATTCCGAGGGAAATATTGTACCTTTTACCACAACATAGGGGAGACGGCACAACGTCTACAGGACTCCTTGTGGAACATATTGTATACCCGAGGGACTTTTCATACTCCTAAGGCAGTTTTTTTTGTACGGCCTTAGTTAAAAGTTACACTTCAAGTTAAGAATGTAAATTGCAAACACATGATAGGCTTACAAAATGCATTGTTAAAGATTAAACACGCAACTCCCAGCCTTTTTTGGCTCGTAGCCCTTTACAAAACCCTTATCATGTTTCGGCTGTGGCGGTTTCACCAAAGAACGATTTCCTCTCCAAACTCTGAGGAACAAATAGGTTAAATTGTCCAATATTTCATTGAAAAGCAAAGATTAGAGAAAAATGTTGACCTATAACGTGACACTTTTTGTGGGGGCTGGGAACAACTGGACTAAAGTTGTAAGAATGAACTGCTCCTCCACCAACTACAACAATAAAATGCTATTGACGCATTGATGCGTCACAATGTAATAGTGTAATGCAGAGATCAATTCTCTGCGGTACAATATTTACCTTTTAATACTCTGAATACATTTTCCAATAATACTGCTGTACTTTTACTTAGGTAGTATTTTCACTTGTAATGGAGTATTTTGACATTTCTGTACTGTTACTTTAACTTAAGTAAATGATCTGAATACTTCTTCCAGCACTTCTAGATATTTGTAATGGACATGTCGGGGCGCATTGTTTTAAGATTCCACGCCCAAAGAACCAGTTTTGATAACAGGGGTAAACTAGAGGTCTTTTCCACCACTCTCTGATCATCTGACTGCTCTATGCCCTGTTGAACTCCATGCTAGTGATTTTGCCACGTGCTCAGATCTCAGCACTGAAGTTGGCAAAGAAAATATTATCATAAGAATGTGAGTTCCAAAATAAGACTCAGGTTTGAAAGACATCTGGTGTGGTTCTCCTGTTCATGAATGGGAAAACTACAGATTACTTTCCGTACAAAAATATGGAATTTGTATGGGAATTAAGTAAATATAGGACAAGACACACGGTTTAAGGAGTTTTTCCAAGCTCTTTTCAAACACAGGAGATGTTCATTAGTAAGTATTGTAGCAAGTCCCTGATAGGTCGACTGACTGACAGGTCAGTAACTTATGATCTTGACAAACTGGAACTCACTTAAAAGTCAATAATCTATAACCTCTTAACTTCAGCCTCAGGCCGAGGTGTGAATGTGTGTGTGTGTGTGTGTGTGTGTGTGTGCGGGGGAGGAGTTAGTGAACAGTATGTTAACTGACAGTGGGCGTTGTGGGAGAAAGGACACGGTTTCTTGTTGGATGTCCAACTTATGCAATATGCAGAGGTTTCTTTTTTTTGTTTTTTTCCTTTTTCACGGTCACAGCCCCGAAGCTCTTCCCAAAATTCTCGGGGAGAAAGCCAAGCGCTGCCTCAAACACATGGGTTACTCCCTGATTTGAGGACTTTTCTGCATCTCACAGTAAACTCACAGTGTGTTTAATCGCTGCTTTAGCTGTGCGCTTGGAATTTCTCTCACACTTCAACTTTGCTGAGACCTTGTCCTCTGACCCGCAGCCCCCTCGGCTCACCTCAGGGAGGTTTTTCTCCTGCTCGGTCGCCCATGACCTGCAGCGTAGCGTCTCTCCCACTCAGAAAGAAATCCTCCCTCAAGCGGAGGCATTCGTGGTTTGGTTGTTATTAAACCCGTAGGACAGACAGAGAGTGACTTATCCCCTCGGAGCTAAGGCCAGTGCAGAAGTGGGGCGCTCTGGCCGGGGAGGACCCTACAATATGATGTAGTGTTGTATGGTATATTATGCTACAGTGATGTGTCTCTTGGTATGAAGCAGAGGTTTAGAGAGGACGGAGGGGGGGAGACATGGGGCAAAGATTCCGCGCAACATGAAAGGAATAGGTGTGTTCTTCTAAAAAAGAAAACAACGAGAAGTCAGTTATGGTGGTGTGGCTGCCGATTTGGTCGCTTACCCACCTGGTCAGCATCTGCGGCGGCTGTGACACACAAAGCCAGCGGAGGAAATGATGTTACTTTTAATCACTTGCCGCAAAAATTTCTGAGTCATAACTCAGTCGAAACTGAACACAGAGACATGACACGCACATTTTCAGATTCAGTGTGACGTACACTCCCCAGGGATATCGTTATCTGATGTGTGCATCCCGAATAAAAAATCCATAAATCCACTCAGAAATAAGAACTAACGGACGCCATTGCAACATTTTACTTCCACAGAAACAGTGAAACATTTGGGTGTCTCCCATTTTCTGGACAGATAACTTTAATCACCATGATGCTGATGAGCTCACTGATCTTGCTACTTCTGGGGGTTTTTTTTCTGCAGAGATGTGATTTCAAAGAAAATCTCTGCCTATACAGGAAGAGAGTGTGTGAACACACCTGCATAATAGATGTGTTGTGATACCACGTCGCAAGCAACCCGGGATTTTGTTTGATAATCTGCACGTGAGGACGATACGAGTAATGCTCTGATCACTGCTAGTGCTCACATACTAGCCATGTGGATATCACAACAACGCTGCCTTAAAAGTATTGGATTATACACTATTTACACGGGAAAACAAGAATATATTTTGCAGTGTTTTGATATATTCATGGATTCGTACTTTTGCCCTCGAAAATAATAAATGAAGCTCAAATATGACAGAGAATCACAGATTTCACAAACGGTAAGGGAAGGTAATGAGTGTCCTATAAATCCAGGCGTTCAGAAAACAGACGGCTGCTACATCAATCAATCAAAACACCAATTTTAAATGTCAAGCGAACATACATAAACAGGACTGACAAGTTTAGATTAGGGTCGTAAGAAAACAAACCCACGCAGACTAAAATGCACCCGTATTTACTGCCTGTAATCACAAGTGTTGCACGTGACTGATCCCAAGTCATTTAAACCTCCAACCTATTTAAAGGAGGGATCGTTTACCCGCGCACGGATGTAAACGAGGAATCGTAGGGTATTATAAATGTATCAGAGCTAATGAAAGCACACCATGAAAGACTTAGGAAATCAAAATTGATTGTTATTAGATAAGGAAATGTATTAAGCCTTTTTTTCATCTTTTAAACAAACCGATGCAGTAATTTATCTAAACAACGAGGAATTATTAAATCAGATTTAAGGAGAGGGACATTTCCTCTGAAATGAAAGTAATCCAAAGACTCAACAAGCTTAGAGGCCAAACACATTTACAGGCTTATTGAAGATGCCTATCCAGCATGATCAACCTCGGAGCCCAACATAAACATCCGCTGTCCAGCCTGGATCTGATCGTCATCGCTGGATCTCTTTACACTCTGCAGCATAGCCAGATTTCATTATCATTCTCATCTGTGCTCTATTATATAGCAGCCATTTCCTTCCGCCAGGCATGGGATTTCTATTTTGATATGCGTTTGGATTTAGAAATGTTGACCTGCGTGCGTGTGTGTGTGTGTCTATGTGGCTTATATTCAAGGTTAATAGTCCCGGTGCTCTCCCAGCGTGCAAGTCTGCAAGTCATTATCCAGACTCTGCTGCAGTATAACTAATAAGACTCTTGAGTACAGAGACAGCCCATATGGCTGATTTGCACCTATTTAATACTGCATACATTTCATATGTGTTGCACACTTTCTCATCATACATATTCTACATTTGTTTTTCTTCATCTCACTAGGTGCCCGTAGGCCATGCGAGCTTATTTAAACTCCATTTTCTGTGGAGATTCATGTCTATGTTCTTTCTTTCTTTGCAGTATCCTGGAACCTTTGACTGCTGAGATGACTCACTTTCCACGTGGCAAAGTTTCAACATATGTTAAAATCAGCATTTTCTTTCAAAGTAGCTCTGAATCATAAGAGGGAAAATTCAGTGACGACCGATAAGAGCAACTTTTTAGCTGGTAGTAAAACCGCTGCATCAAAGGTGAATCTGAAAACTTTGACCATGTCTTCCTTTTTCCTCAAAGAATCCCCCCTGTCAATGATCCACAGCTTCCTCCACACATTCCCAGGGTTTCACTGCACCAAAACCATTAGCATACCAGTAACTACGCTTCACGTGGAGTGGGTTCAGGATACAGTGCGGTCCCGGTACATCGCTCTATGCCCAAGATGATTCGGGCAACATTCCTTTCCCCGTCTTTGTTCAGAAGTAATGCAATGCAGGAATGTGCTTTGTCCCGCTGGGTTTGGGGATGCAGCTCGTTGCAGTTGGCTCTGCTGAAGCGGCCACGGCTCCACCCTCATCACACGCCGTTTAACTGAATTACAGTGGATCTCTGGTGCTATATTTAGTGTTTCCCTCTGGCTGCTCTTTAACATAAATCACTAGGCAGTCATTTGTTGGTGAAGGTGCAAACTGCTGCTTTTGATCAGTTCTTTCCCTTTTAGTATAATTATATCCTGTTTGACTTATCAAGCTACAATGAAGGTCTTAGTGCCCTTAAGAGTAGTGAAAGGTTCCCGAGTCCATTTACTACTGCACTGTACTTGAAAATCCGGTAGCTGTATTTTACTTGAATATTTTGTTTTCATGCTCCTTCTGTCACGGTCACGGCCGCACCTCCACCTTATTCCTTGTGCTCGGGCGAGTGTTTGCCTTTCCCCCGTGCCTCCGGTTCTCCCCTGCCCTCCTCACTTTCCCCCGCTGCTTGGTTGCTGATCGGCCTGCACACCTGCAATCCATCTACATGTCAACTCGACAGCATATCGGCCCCGGTTCTTCACCCGGCTCATCCACTTCATCTACTTTGTCTGTTACTGAATAAAGCTTCTGCGTTTATTCACTTATGTTGTCTTTCCAAAAACTATAGCTACTGGTTGCACTGCAGATTAAATACACAGAAAACATACGATCATCTTGTAAAATAGGGCACGCTGCTATAGATTAACTAGGAACTGAATATATCCGTCTATTAACTATACCCACTTCTCCATAAGAGTTGCAATTAATAGTCAGGAAATCCACGCAGGCCAGCGGAGAACCCGCAAACTCAGCCAGCGGGTTTGAACCCAGAACCCTGTTGCTGTGGCGCAGCAGTGCTAACGGGAGCTAAGGTTATTTTAACTTACCCAGCTAGAACAGCATGACGCTGCTAACACAGAAATGTATCTGGAATCATTTAATGTATCTGCAACCACTCAACATCACAAGGTCCTGGAGTACACCAGCAAATCACTGCAACAGTGTAAGACATGAAACCAGCGCAGACCAGTAAAATAATCAAGACGTGTGGCCGTCCCGGGGTCAAAACCAGATCGGAAAGTTTTTGCCTTCATGTCGCAAGTGTTTATTTTTGTGCCTTAACCAAGGCTCAAGCTCTGCTGATAGACTGTGTATGTAACCTCTGAAAGGACATAATAAGTGTTTTTTTGTTTCGTTTTGTGGGACTGCTTTTGAGGCTCTGAATACTTCTTCCACCACGGAGAGTAGGGATGTGTCAAGTCAAGTAACGTCAAGTCCATTTTATTTATATAGCCCCAAATCACGATGACAAATTTGGCTCGGAAAACTTTACAACCACAAACAGACCCTTGATTCGGATAAATTCCACCAAAAACAAAAAACCCCAAAAACTCATTTTCAGCTGAATAACCATCTGATCCATCCAGATGAATCTCCCCGCTGGCTTCCAAGTCTCAGGTTCACTCTTCTACAAGTTCTTCTATAATTGTACTGCCATGCTCCGCAGAGCAGGCAGAACAAGTGGGATCAGAAAGTCCCACATGTTAGGGTCATTAACTGGGAAGCTGTGGCCTGGGCAGCACCATGTGGGGATTGACTCATAGTCTGTCCTCCTACACCACAGGCCCTCTATGATGGTTCACCCCTATGAAAGGCTCCCTATTGACGTGATGAATGGCCTCGGCCTCACGGTGAAAGCACCCGGGGAAATCGAGTCACCGCCAATCGGTCCAAGCCTGGTTTACACATGAACGTAATCATTCTAATACACGCCCATACACATCAGTGGGTTAACACACTTAGAGGCTACTTAGCTGAGCAAACTTTACCAGAGAATCTATTCACACGTCTCAATGGGCAGGTTTGTCCGCCATGGTGGTTTATTTACCTGAAAGCTTTTCAGAATGATGAAGATCCAGTACCTGAGGGCCGGGACTGGGAATGAATTTTAATGCATTTTCTCTGTGCAGGGAATTTTTGATGTGCTTGTTATTTTCATCGCATAATTCTGTTATGCTGTATCAGTTGTCTTTATTAAGTTCCTTCTTGTACATCGAACAACGTAAAAACTCACTGGAGAGGCCAAAGAATGACTTTATCCAGTTCAACAAGAGGCAAAACGTGGAAATGTGAAGGTTTGTGTATTAGTTGTATGTGCCCCAAAAAGGGATCCAGCAAGGATTTTCATAATTTAACCAATGAAAAGTTATACATATAAGCCAACTGGTGCACTGCCTGGTTCCAGGCTTCTCAATCACCGCCCACATATCTGGCACTGGAAGCATTAAAAGAAATATTTTATAAAATTAAATATGTGGTGAAGCCAAATGGCTGAATCAGTCTGATGATCAGGCTCATTCTGCTTCCCCTCATTTTTAAAATAAAATGCAGAGCATCCACGATAAAGCGGCCACGAGCAATTTTGTGCGGTTACAGTTTGACCTGATATGCAACATCTGCCGTTTTTCTTTTTAGGGCTTTCAGGTATTTCTCCTGTCTTGTGGCCTCACCCTTCTCTCTCTCTCCCTCTAGAGCAAAACATAAAGTGTTAAAAAGGAGAAATACAATAAATCAGTCCTTTGCTCTCCGCTGGGTTTTCATTTTGTGCTGTTTGCTCAAGGTGTGCGCAGCAGGAGTGGACGGGGTCTCGGGTCTCAGCAAACACACTTGTGGACGGGATTGGGCTCCACGCCCATGAGCCGGCAACACACACACGAGCACATGCGCGCACTTTGGACGCCGCTCGGCGTTTTTGCATGGGAAGAGGTGCTTTGCTGAAGTGGGGGAGGCGACAGTGGCGCACGTTAAAATAGAGGACACAGCCCTGAGAAGAACAATGGAGTGAGGGTGAGTTAGAAAGTGACAAAAGATCAGGAATCCGAGCTAAAAGAAAAACACGTTCCCCTTTGTTCAGCTCTGAAGTTGGTGTCTGGCTTAGTCAAATAGTTTCTATGTTCCAGTCCTGCCGAGCTCCAGTAAAAGACGACGTACGAGAACCGTCAGATTATTTTGGCCGCGTGCAAGCGCCGTCCTTTTCTGTCTAGGCAGGTCCTCTCTTTCAAGCTCTTCCAAGCTGAAAACCGAGGGCGGATATGGTCGAGGAACCTGCGTCTGTTGGGAGACCTTCTGAGGGACACAGCTGATACCGATTAAAGGACATTTCACGATCTCTGCCATCAGCATTTTAAACGTTTTTTGCTTAAAATATACATTCATATATACTTTTTTAATCATGTTCTTCCTGTACACCCGACAGGGGAGTTAGCTCTGTCTTGTATGTCTGCATTTAGCCCGTGATGAAATATTACACCTTGCACTCTCAGTGTGCCCTGTTGCCATGTGCGTGTGCTGAGGGGTTGAGAGTCACGCGGGAGCCCGGAAAGGCGCCGAGCTCCTTTTGTCTCCGCCGTCGATGCTTTCTCGGAGGCCGGCCCTCTTTGCTGCGATGCCATCCTTTTGCATCATAAAGAATCCCCCCCTGTGAATATGTAGACCGATTTGTCTGTGCGCAGCCATGCGTCACGCAAACGTGAATGCGCGTAACAAGTGACAGGTTTCCCTCTCGCTGACCTGTCAGCTGATAAAACAGAGGGAGAGCTGAAAGGTCAAGGGGCAAGGTCAAAGGTCGTCCTGTTTATGAATGCCGCCCTGGACTGGATGTGCTGCGTCAACAAAAACTCACCGGGTTCAGGATGTCACCGTGGAGTGAGACAGTGCTTCCCAAACAGCATCTTGTATTTCCACCAGACTGGTACAGAGGACAAGTCCACGTTTCAGAAAACCAGCTGATGAGCCGGTCTGAGCTTCTGGGTCTGTTCAGGTGGTTGACAAATAGACACGGGAGGGTGGGAACGGGCCGAGGCGCGGCCCGCATCCACTGAACCCTCCTAAAGTTAGGGGAATGTAGCAGGCTGCCATTCGTCCCCACACCGCTTACTGTTTTATGGGACACACGAGAGTTATCACAACCTTCTAAGCTCGAAACCTCAGTAGGAACTCGAGACGTCAGCGAAGTTTCAGACGCCGCACTCCCGGAGAAAGCCTTTGAACAGAACATGTGAGGCGCAGATGGCTGCGAACTCTGTGTGGGATGTGAGACTTAGTGAAGAGTTTGACTCTAACAGGACAAGGGTGGAGCAGGAAAGCCAAAATGTCCTTTCTGAAAAACGTTTCCTTATGTTCTCCTGAAGACTCGGTCCCTATTTCCACGCTACCTACTAATACCACATATCATGTAGTGTTAGCACCTTTTCAGCTACCGTATTTGCATTTAGTTTACATGAAGTGGACGTAATTAAACCATCATTTAACAGGGGAATGGCGGAAAGACATGTGCTGATGGATGTCAGTCAGATTAAATTCCTAAAAAGCTGCTGCCAGTTCAACTTAACAAAGAGACAACAAAGTGTTTTTCCAAAGAGTTAATACTTTTCTGTTTCTTTTCCAAGATCTTCCTGGAGCCGTCTCGCCACCATTCGCAGTAAGTCGCTCCGCCGTTTCCTTTGTGCGCCGGGGGACAACAGTGTCCACCAGATATACCCAGGCCTGTCAGCTTTCCAGTGTTAACACACACTCAAAACCCAGTAGGAATACGTACATCGTGTGCCGCGACCGCCACGCCCTGCGACCCGCCGAGGGACTGAACCCGTGTTGAAAAGCTTCAGGAAAGGAGCCGGACCTTATCGTTTGCTGGATCAGCTGGATGCCGGCTGTCGAGGTCAGTGGGTCAGCCTCAGCTGCACATGTGAACGCCGCATGAACCCGAACCATCTTGAGCCGTTGCTATGGCTCGCACAGCTGCTTCCCTCATGTATGCGTACTTGAATGTGTGCCACCGGCTTTTATGGCATTACTGGTTTGTCTGAATGTAATACGAATCTGTAATAAAGAGCCGCCCGGATGGAGGTAAAATACACGGTTCCTCTGGCAGTCCCGGGAATGATTTGCACCCTGGCTCATTCGGAGTGGCCCCGACGGTCTGTGTGGCGGGCAGAGGACTGCAGTGATCCTGCATACGGAGAGCGTAATTACAGAGCCGATCACAGGGACTCCCGTGGACGCGTGCGGCCATCGGCGCCCTGTGTCGCGCTGTCACAGTAAGGTACCGGAGAGCGACAGACCGAGCCCGTCCCGGCCGGCTCAGCCCACCAAAGAAGGAGCACAGCCCCTGCCTCCTTGCCGACTTTTAACCCAAATACGCTGAAATCACGTTGGCGATCCCTTTCTCCCCTGCAGCTGTTCTTATGTGCTGACATGAGGAGGAACACGGGATGCTTGGGACCCTTTCACTGCTCTCATCATCCGAAAATATCTATTCGGTGGCCAGGGAATAACCATGTGACTGATAGAAAGCGAGTGGTGTCTACGGTTTTCTAGACGCGGCCCAGTAGCCTGTAGCTGAGAGCCTGAGTCCCGGTGCGATGCTGTAGCTACATCTTTTTTTTTTTGTTTTTCACGAGATGTATTCCGGGTCAGGCAGTGGAACTGGAAGTGGACGTCGCCGGTTCACAGTCAAGAGCTTCCTGGGAGACTTTTAACTGTTTTCGCATGGTTTTTAGCGTCCCTTTATCAAAGGCCGCCCGGGAATGTATATTATGTCCCCCTGCTTCAAATCCAGTGCTGCGTCTCACCGCTGACGAATGTCACTTCCAGCGCTTAGGGAGAAACACAAAGACAAGATTGAAAACATATCAAACTAGAAAATGTGCTCGGTAGGGCGCCGACCTCCGCCAAGGCCAGTGTCGAAGAGAAATACACCGGACTTCAGAGGAAAGGGTTCAAATTCATAGTAAAGGATCCGGATCTGCCCCAGAATGTGAGGGGTTCTTCCCTGCCCCCCCCCCGAGGTCAACGCAGGATGTGGTCATTGTATTACTCAATATATTTTGACCGGGCAGAGATAAGTGGAGTTTGTTTTCCTTTGACATAAGTCCGCAGCTACTCCGTGTCCTGTGGCAGTGGCGGGGATACCGTGCGGTGCTGAGCCTTTGCAGGGAGAGTGGATGTGGCTCAGACCTAGTGGTTTACTTCTCTTTACTTCAGGCCCTAATTACAAGCCAGACTGGGAAACGGAAAGAATCTGATTTGGGCTAAAAGAGTCATCATAAAAGAGCAAGGACAGTCGTTGTAATTATGTTATTTTGGCGATAAACAACAATATTCATTTTCATTTTTTTGCTTTTTCTCAGTGTAAACAGTTGGAGGAGCAGTAAATGGCTGGTCAGCCTCTAAGTCTAAATATACATCCGCGCCGTGTTTCCCCCTAAGTCGCCCGTTTCGGTGCAGTGTCTGAAAACCAAAATGACAAGCAGCCCTTTGAAGGTGGATGGGAGAGTATGCTCCAGTCGGAGGATGTCATGGTGGACAGGGATGGGATCCGGGGGCGTTTCTCCGTCGGCTTTGAAGGAGGAACTTGACACTGATTCTGATCCCGCTAATCTGGCCAGCAGGGGGCCGAAGTGGTTTACTTTTTTTTTTTTTTTTTTTTTAATCTACTCTTATTCAGCCGCTCAGCACGTTATGCCTCAGTGAAACCTAAAACCATCCCAGTGTGCGGATAGAAAAGTTCGGTATAAAGGCTTTTCTAGTGAAAGGGGGTGTCGCAGACTGAACTGGCAAACCGACGCGGTCCCGGGGCAGGTCCTGCCACTGCGTCGCCAAGAGTCCGGAGGCTGAGGTTTCGCGTGGACGTTTGTGGGGAAGCCTCCAAAGCTCAGTTCTGCCCAGGAGAACCCGGGAAGAAGCACAGACTCGGCGCAGGTTCCCGGCGAGGTCCGGACTCAAATTTCATGCGTCCGGTCGGAGGTCTCTCCCCCTCCTGCGCCCAGAAGCTCGCCTCGCCGTTAAACGGGAATAAGGGCAATGCCCGAGGATTAATCGGATGAGTTCGTCAGTTACCGGAGTGAAGTCGTTGTCTTGAGTGTGTTTTGGAAATGTCCACAACTTTCCGAAAGTCTTCCTTCATTTTCTCCCTCGGAGTCGAGGAATTACTGCCGAGTTTTGGATGCTTGTAAATCGGAGAGGATCTTTGCTCCTGACCTCCCGGGATTCTAGGTGAAAACCGAAAGCGCGGCTGAGATGAGGTTCGGGCTATAACCGGGTAGGCGCTGCAAACCGTGTCTGTCAAATTCAGAGCGGACCGAGAAGCGGATTGCCCCGGCGGAAGGCATGCTCTGAAGACCAGCCCGTTAAGTGCCGATCCTGCGCGCTGCACGTCTTCATCTGGAATTAATTGGTTCACGACCTCCGATGCGCTAAGGACGCGCCAGGATCTTTATCTCTCGTGAGAGTGAGTGTTTAGCCTACTTTATCCGACGCCCCGCCAGAATGAGGGCTTTCGTTATCAGCTTAGCTCTCGTAGGGCTGTTGACCTGGACGGGCGAGGCCGACCAACAGACTCATCTCAAGCGGGTGCAGTTACGCAGACGCGCACGACTGGAACGCGCCCAGGGGGGCGCAGCGGACAGGGAGCGCTTCGTCGGACGTATGCGCCCCGGGTTTGGTTCGGCGATCTCGGTGCACAGCTCCAGTAACGGGGACGATGTACAGGCTGACCAAGGTGTACCGGTGCCCGCCAGGACGGGGGCCGTGCAGGGCAAGAGAGCAGGGGGCCGTGGTCTGGTGCCGAGGAGAGGGGCGGCCGGTAGGATCGGCTCGCCCAGTCAGCCGGACGTGCAACGAGATGAGGGCACTCCGGGCGCCAGAGCCCGGATCGCCCGGATGCCCAGCGGCGCCGGGTCGCCAAATCTACTGGCCAGCTTCGCGGGGAAGAACCGCGTTTTGGTGATCTCGGCGCCTCACGATTCCGACGGCTACTACCGGCTGATGATGTCCCTTCTGAAACCAGATGTGTACTGCGAGCTCGCCGAGCGACACGTCCAGCAGATTGTCATGTTTCACCAGGAGGGAGAGATGGGGGGCAAGGTGAGGAGGATCACTGCGGAGGGGAAGGTGATGGAGGAGCCGCTGGACACAGCACTCATCCCCAGACTCATGAGCTTCCTCAAACTGGAGAAAGGTAAAGATTGGGTTCGGGTCTCGGGGGACGGGGTTTTGCGCATGTTTGTGCAGCCCAGTGGTCTTGTTACTTCCTGTCTCTAAAGCCACCTAGTTAGGCGGAGGTGCTTGTTGAAAATCCCTGCTCAAAGGGAACGGGAGTCATGTCTGCATGTTTCCCGTCGGGGTGACGCACGCCTCGGGCAAAACGCGTGACGGAGCGCCCGGCATTGTTTGTATCCTAACCTGTTCGGCGATGTGGTGACTTCCAGGCAAGTTCGGCATGGTGCTGCTGAAGAAGACGCTGCAGGTGGAGGAGAGGTACCCCTACCCCGTGAGGCTGGAGGCCATGTACGAGGTGATCGACCAGTCGCCCATGAGGAGGCTGGAGAAGCTGCGGCAGAAGGGCTTCGTCCAGAAGTGCAAAGGAGCGGGCGTGGAGGGTCAAGTGGAGGAGGGCACGCTCACAGGTGAGACGGGGTTGCGTCCGGTATCTTATCACCACACTTGTCACAGGATGGGAAGCCACAAATGACACCCTTTTTTTGAGTTCTGCCAGTTAAGGAGCTGCCTCCATCTACTTAAAGTGTTAGTTCAAATTAGCCAAAAAACCCCCAAAACATTTCTATCTTACCTGTAGTGCAGTGGCTCTAAAGATGCAGATGGTTTGAGGTTTTTTTTTTTTTTCCACCAGGTTTTGAGAAAACTCGTTTCAGACTTATTTTGTCCGCCCAGTATTTCCAATGAAAACTCTGACAGTGTGTTTTGTGGATACCCCAGGGTAAAGGAGACGTGGTTCCTGGAAAGAGAGGTTTCTGTTGAACATTTTACATGACTTTTGTTTTTGTTTTGTTTTTTTCACTCTGAGCAGCACAAACACATTTCTATCCATTTCCACTGTGTGTTGGGCAAAAATCTCCGAGGCAGATATCTCTAAAGCTGAGCAAATAAAACACATCAGTCTGCATGGCTGTAGACCGCTAAAGGCAAGTGAGGACACATCTGTTTAGTAGTTTGGGAGAACTGACCCCTTTAACACGTGATCTGAAGCTTTACAAATAGTGGGAAAAAATATTCTCTGTAACATAAAATATTGAGTGACTGGAAATATTTATACTATAATGCATTTTGGCACAACAGTGTAAAAATGTATATTTTTAGTACTTTGTTAGACTCATGTAATGTTGCACAAATTGGGAAGGTGCTGGAAGGAAACCTCTTACCTATGATCTGTGTCTGTGTGTGTGTGTGTGTGTGTGTGTGTGTGTGTGTGTGTGTGTGTGTGTGTGTGGACCAGTAGACACACCTGTGGAAAGAAAACCATGGAAGAAGATCCCCAGGAAGCCCACGATAACAACCACAGCCGCCACCACCACCACCACCACAACCACACGACCAACCACAACAACTACAGCCACCACCACCACAACCAGAGCTACGACAACGACGACGACCAAGGCTACTACAACCGCCACCAAACCCACCACTACCACTACCAGAAGAACCACCACCACAAAAAGACCCACCACTACCACCACTACCACTACCCAGAGACCAACCAGAGCCCACACCACAGCCCTTTGGCTCCCAGACCCCAGAACCACTGCTGATCCTTCCTACGACAACCGCAGAGAGAGGGAGAGGTACCCGGCTAAACCCACCCCAGCTGGAGATAACCGCACTGACAAGGACAACAGAGACCCACACAGCCGCAAGCTGGTACCTGCTACACATAAACCCTCCAAGATCAAACCCACCAAGAAGAAGACCGGAGGAGAGAAGGTGATTCAGTGAAATTTTGCTTCAGTGGTGCGTCACACTGCGTCTTTCTCGACTGGGTGTAAATTCCAGTTGGTTTTATTTACTGTAAGTGTTTGGGGTTTATACTATGTATAGAAGCTGCTAGACTCGTGGAGAACAACACTGTTTCTCCATTCTTGGTTAGGTTTTAACCTCAGTACTGAAATCATATACTTAAATAAGTCATTCTGCTGATTCCTTTTTATCTGTGGCAACCGTTTTGATACCCAGACATTTCTTTCTGGGGCCTCGTGCATTGGAAAATCAAGTGACAACAATATCGTTATCTGTGCAGGTGCTGACTAATGAGTACGAGGACAAGTATGAACCCGGCAGTCCAACAGTGGGCGATCCTGAGGAGACAGAGACCTTCACTGACATCAGCCCCGTGAAGAAGGTCAAGGGCAAGCACAATAAGCACGACAAGAAGAAGAAAAAGAATGACAAGGCAGCCAAGAAAGCAGAGAGGAGAGGAAAGGTGGGGAAGGAGGGGAAGATCGGGGGGAAGAAAAACGGAAAGAGGCTGTTAAAGTACCCTGAGAAGGAGGACTACCCAAAGCCCACCAAGAGGCCATCGCCCCCTCCGAAGGGATCTCTGGTCTCCTTCCTGGACTACTTTGAGAACAGGAGGCGGCTGCTGGTGAGTGCATGACATAACACTCAGTTCATCAAAGGCTCACTTACTCTTTTGCCTGGAAAATCCAGTTTCAGGCTTCAGCCAGAGGGAAATATTTGTCCTCGGATACAGTAGCGTTATTAAACTGTTCTGATCCACCTACTCCCAGTACTCACACGCATCACCTTTAAAGGTTTGCTTGGTTTGACATTTCAGGCTACGGTGCTTATCCGCTTTCCTGCCAAGAGTTTGGTGAGAAACCTGATACTACCCCTCATATCTGTCTGTTCGGTGTAAGGCTGCAGCCAACAGCCGGTTAGCCTAGCTTAGCATAAAAACCGGAAACGGGAAAATAGCTGGCCTTGCTCAGTCTGAAAGGAACAAATCCTGCATACGAGCGCCTCTAAAGCTCAGTAATTACCAGGGTTTAGCTTGCCAGGCACAGCCACTTCCTGCCAGGCGACCAGCAGAGACTCCAGGAAGTCACTGTGCCCAGCTAAGAAATAGTCCAGCACAGACCCCTTTGTAAAACAGCAACGTGATGTTTTTACACTTCGATTTTTGTCTGGATTAAACAAATGTGCTATGACATGTTAATTAGTGAGCTTTAGGATTTTTTACCTTTGGACGGAGCCAGGCTAGCTGTTTCCCCCTGCTTCAAGTCTTTATGCTAAGCTAAGATAACTGGCTGCAGGCTGTGCCAGTCTTCCCATCTAACTCTCAGCAAGGAAACAAATAAGTGTATTTACCGAAATGTTAAATCCTCCCTTCAAAGTAAATTTGTTGCATTCATTGACATTTCTACAATACACACTATAGAAATTAGTATGTTCACCGACAGGAGTCTCTTTCTGTACCAACGTGGGATTAAGAAAAAAACGCTGAAACCATTTAATGTCACATCAATTCATTGATTCTGGACAGAACTGCTTCGTTGGGAGCTTTTCTTGTCAGAAGCTGGACGTTGAACCCTTCTGAATCATTCCACAGGAAAAGTTGAGCGGGAGGAGGAGTCGATCTATAGTTCGCTGCAACTCGAGGGGGAGTTTGTTTTTCAAAACAGAGAACTGGCTATTTTACAGTCTGGATAAGTAATCTAATTTTGAGAAAATTCCTCTGTGCTTTGAGGCAGAAAGTCATTCACTTGTTCCGCCTTTTATTTTCTGTATTGCCACTGGTTTATAATCAATCTTAAGCGGCATGCTATGGGAACAGGCGTAAACTATGTGGAGCAGCCGCCCCCCGCCTTCCCGAAAGGCTGCACAGCCGTGTGCAAACAGACTGTGTGTCTCTGTTTTGCAGCTAGTATAGATTCTTATCGCGGCAGTGCTGCGAGCGGGGCTGGGAAAGTATACCCCAGGTGAATGCAAACACCGCTCTAACCCCCCCCACCCCCCTCCCTCCAGCTGATTACGTCCCCCAGCGAGGAGAGCAGTATGTATGTTCAGCAGAGGGACGAGTACCTGGAGTCTGTGTGTGAAATGGCCATCAGGAAAGTCTCCATCGTCACCGTCTTCGGCTCCCTGACCAACTCCACCATGAAAATTGACCACTACCAGCTGGGTGAGTAGCTCCCACATGCAGTGTCAGCGCTCAATTAAACTTCTTTCTCAGTGGTACAGGAGGGTTCAAAAGGTATTTGTTTGTAACTCAGATTGGCTGTGCAACAGGTGAGTGGCAGTTCTCTCAGACACTGGTGTTATCCCATCCTGCCCTTCCATCTGGTTGGGCAAATGCACCCCTTGCTGGGCTGCTCAGCGGTCCTTGCAGTTGCTGAGTCATGCACCTACTGCGAATAATTGTTTATGAGAATCCCGGGTCTCAGCGGATGTTTTCCACATCTTAATCTTACAGTGTAGAAGAGAGCTGTGGTTTTTGCGAGCACTTCATTTTATTCTGCTCTCCATTTCTCAGCCAACAGACCCATCGTCAAACGGCAGGTCTCTTTGTGCTGATTGATCCGTGTTACAGTAACAGTGAATGTTAGTGTAGAGACATCACGCAACTGGACAATGGATTTTCTTTGTCCTTTTTCTCATGTCAATTCATAGTTTTTTTTAACTTTCATACCTACAGGTATATGAGAAATAAGCTGCCCATTTACACCTTTTTATGGGACTTAAATATCCATTAATATCCCGAGAAAATATCTGGGATAATTGCAGAAATTCAATGAAAATGATTTGCATTATTACCTCTGCCAAGGAGGTTATGTAATCACCTGTGTCCGTTTGTTTGTGTGTTTGTTTGTGTGTTTGTTTGTCGGCAGGATTACGCAAAAACTACTGAACCGTTTTGCTCCCAAGTCGGTGGAGGGATGTGAGCTTGGGCCAGGGAAGGTCCCATTAAATAACGGGGCAGATCCGGTTCATTTACTGTGAATTGGAATTTTTTCCTCTGAAGTCTGGTGTATGTTGTTTGACACTGACCTTGACAGAGGTCTGGACTCTACTGAGTGCATTTTCTAGTCTCAAAATATTGTAATTTCTTTCTATAACTACAAAATGCGCTCAGTAGAGGTCCAACCTCCGCCAAGGCCAATGTCAAAGAACTCTGACATACCATAACCCTTTACCATTACACCAGACTTGAGAGGAAAAAATTCAAATTCAAGGTAAATCATCCCGATCTGCCCCATTATTGAATGCGTTCTTCCCTGGCCCAGGCCCACATCCCTCCACCAAGTTGAGTGCGGATCGGTTCAGTAGTTTTTGCGTAATCCTGCTGGCAAATAAGCCCACAAACAGCCGCGGGTGATTACATAACCTCCTTGGCAGAGGTAAAAGTGCATAGCTGCATTCTCACCACAGTAAATTCAACATTAGTTCTGGGAAAATATAAGAAGACTCAGTACTGGTCATTTCTGAAGTGTTGCTAACTACATTCTCCACTACTATGGCTCTTCAAACTACATTCAGGGAAAATTGTATTATGTGAATGTTCACAATGTTATAAGCCAGAGGCCAAGAGAGGTGTCTCCTGCCACGTCTGCTGTCCTGTCCTTGTCTTACCCTCCTTGCATGATGTCAAACTAGATGCTTTCAGCAGCGATCTCTGCTCCAAATATAACATTCAGAACCTACCCTGGCTCTGCCAAAGCCACGGTGTTGTGTACTTCTCTGTGCATAATCTTGGCCTCGGTGCTCCTACTTTATTGTGGTGTTCACTCTCTATATTACTTTGAAATGTTCCGTTTTCGTTGTATTTTTAGTGATGAGATAGGAGTGTTTGTGTGAGATGAGTTCAGCTGCTGATGAAGCACAGGGGTCTGTGTCATATGTATCAGCGGTTGGGGGGGGGGGGCTCTGCCAGAAAACATACCTTGTGTAGCATCCGAAGCCAGGGGGTAAGTCTGCCTCCTCCCGAGCCGATGTGTAAGCTGCAGACACACACAGACACAGACACACTCAGTTTGGAAAATCTCCCTTTTATTAAACTATTTACAGCCACTGGTTCGAAATGAACAAAACCGCTGCCGTTTTAATGAGAAGCACCGTGTCACTTACGCTCGGCAGCTCCTCCTAATTTCAGACATTTTATAACCGTCTCAAACCCGAGGCTTCGGCGAGTGGCCTGCAAACCCACTTTGTTAACTTTATGAGTGTGTCACTCCGCATGACAACGAGGTCTTATCCAGATGGAATGCTGGAAAAAGTGCCGAGCTGACGTCACCCACCCCCACCTATAGTGGGACCCGATTACACTTTCCTTCCATTTGCAGGCCAGAGGGTCAGTGTGTGTGTGTGTGTGTGAGAGAGAGCACGTACTGTATGCGAGCCACCGGTTCTTTCGGTCTCGCCCCTCCCTCGGTTTAGTGCGACTTCATAGGGTACGAGTTTTAAGTTGGCCGGTTGGTCGGCAACGTGTGCCGCACGAGGAACATGCGTGAGTGTGTCGGTCGTGTATTTCTGTGTGTGCAGTCCGAGTGTGTGTCTGCCATCTCCAGAATGTGCCGGGTATTTCCCACTTTGATTGCTCATACACATTACACATCACAGACTGGCTTAAACAACCACCAAAAAAAACACCGTTGTGTGTGTGTGTGTGTGTGTGTGTGTGTGTTTTTTTGCACACAAGTATGCATGGAGGGGGTGGTGATTAAACACTTTTGCTCCGGCCTGTATAAACACCAGCTACAGTAAATTTGTAAGGCATCCAGCCCTGCCAGATTTCCCCGAATAAAAGCTGCTCTTTGTGGAGTTGTCCCTGATTCACTCTGCTCTTCACTGCTACTTCACCGTCCTGTCAAACCCATTTTTCAAAGGAACATTGTATCGTGCTTAGCAGTGGGAAATGCATGTTATCCTGATGTCTGAGAGCTGAACACCGACTTTGTGTTTGTGTTATCACGGTGTAGAAAACGCTTCGTCACAATTGTACATCGTTTCGCATTGAGACGTCCGACAGTTTGGTTTCTCACAGTTGTGTAAGAGCTTTTGTTTGTCAGATCTGACAGCTGAGAGTGTCACGAGCTATAAATGCTGTCAGAGTTACATTTATCGCTCACACACTTAAATTTCTTTGGACCGAAATATCAAAGCAAAAGCTTGGTACAAGCATTTTCTCCTCGACTAAATTTCCCTTTAAATTTACTTTCAAGGCCAAAAAAGTATGGATAAAAAAAACAAACTGTCTCACACAATCTGTCTCTTCTTGTCTCTTCTTGTCTCCAGAGAATGACAAACCTATGAGGGGCCTTCGTCAGGAGGACCTGGTGAACCAGGATCTGATCACAGAGCTGAGGAAAGAGTTTAGCATGACGCACGATGACTTCTACATGGTCCTCACTGACACCGACATGAGAGTCAAGGTAGGGACTTGCTCCCTAAAGCTGAGGGACCGGACCCTGTAAGGCCCATCTAGACAGAGGCCTCCCGTATCTTTTGCCTTAATTTGCAGAACAAAAAGGTTGTATCCTCCAAAAGTGGATTGCACAGCAGACGTCTAACGGAACATTCAGCCAACCTCTTAAATGTATATATATATATATATATATTTATGGGAATATATAAATGTATAATAATATATTTATTTAACAATCTGAACATCAATTTTAATCATACTTTACCTCTAAGGTTAATATTTACTCGGTCTCATGTTGTGCCGCTTGACTCCCATAAATAAGCTGTTTTTCTGCTTTATTCGTGGCACCGCTGTTGGTCTTTTGGTCGTGTGTTAACACATCCACCACCCATCTGCCCAACGCTTTCATCGTCTCCTTCTCTCTGAAGGTGGACCGACCTGTCCTCGTGCTGCCAACACGCCGCCTTCTCTAAAACACTGTTTTAATTCACACAACATGAAATTTGCCCAACACCTGTGTGTGTGTGTGTGTGTGTACGTACGGGTGTGTGCATGCCAGGGTAAATCACCGGGCTGTTTTTGGACAGACTCATCAAAGGGGCCAGTGTTTCACCTCTGTGCTGACAGAGGCAGAGACAGGGAAGTCTGTGAATGTACGAGGATGTGGGTGTGGGTTTGAGACAGAGAGGGGCAGAGAGAGCACAGCGGAGAAAGGCGTGAAGGAGTTAGAACGAGCTGCGCGGCAGATTCAGCAACCCCCCGAGGAAGGTGTGAGATTGGCTGTGGTACACTTTCTTGCACGCGTCAGATATTTATGCTGAGATGTCTTAGAAACTCGTAAATAAAATCAGATGCCGCGTCGTGTCTTCCCTGAAGTTATCACGAAGAATGCTCGGGATGTGGCAAAGGTCAAACCACATCTACGAACATGTTCAAAAACTTCACTTTATCACTTTATTGGAAACAGGTTCACCGTTTGTTTTAAGCAGTGGGATTCTATTTTCATATCCTCTGTCATTTCCAATTATTTTTTTCCAGGCATATTGATTTATATATTCTGTGGCTCCACCAGATTTCAAAGGGTGTGACTGGTTCTTGTTGATGTTCTTTTGGCAGCAATCCTATGAGGTTCCCATCAGCATGAAGGCTGTATTTGACTACATCGACACCTTCTCCTCCCGCATCCGAGAGATGGAGCAGCAGAAGAGAGACGGGGTCGTCTGTAAGAAAGAGGACAAGCCCAGATCGTTGGAGAACTTCCTCTCTAGGTAAGATTGCTTTTAAAGGTTTCAAATGCACTACGTGGCCAAAGGTATGTGGACACGCAACCATGTGGCATGAATGCTAGATCAGCCTGCTCTTCTACAGAGGTTTCTGCAAGAGTTTGAAACCCCTTCCCAAGATCTGTAGTGTGGTCAGGCGATGGTGTTTGGAGATAAGACCTGGCTCGCAGTCTGTGTTCCAGTTCCAGTTCCAGTTCCAAAGATTCAGGGTGGGCGAGGTCAGGGCTGTTCCACGCCAAACTCAGAAAACCGTTTCTTTATGGCTTCGCGCACTGGAGCATTGTTACGTCCGATGATTCCCTGAAAACTGATGGAAGCACGTTATTGTCTAAAATATTACTGATGTATCACTGATGTAGTACACAAAAGTAAACTCATATAGTTACTGGGAGTATTATTGGGTGGTCCCAACAGGTTGTTCCCGCTTCCATCAAAAATCTGTTGCTTTGCTCAAGAATCAGCTGGACCACAATTTATAGCATTTATAAACAGCATTTGACAGATTGCGTCAGCGTGTTCGCATGCGCTCCACGGATATTATAAGTAACATAAACCCCTGCCGTTCCTCAAGGCTGCATCATTGCAGTAAAATATTTTCAGGCTGTCTTCTGTTACCATGGAGACCTGGATTCCATCCCCAGATCACAGTGCTGAGATCTGGCAGGGTTTTGACCATAATTTGGAAATTGTCATCCTCTGTCGGTAATAGCATGGGAATATGTTAGCGTACGAGCACAAACTCTGTGTCTTAGTACAGAGCTTTCACTGCTGCACCAAAGTGCCACTTAAATCCAGGCCAAAACTTTCTGTGATTGCAGGTTCCGTTGGCGTCGTCGCCTGTTCATCATCTCCGCCCCCAGTGACGAGGAGTGGGCCTATCAGCAGCAGCTCTACGCCCTGACTAGCCAGGCCTGCAACCTGGGTGAGTCACCCGAAATCCACCGTCAGTGCCGTCACTCTTAAGCTAACCCATGACTGGTGAATTAACTCACCTCACTGAGGTCAGGAAAGGGGCTTTAAAGTGTCACTCAGATAACAGCGACAAACAAAAACAAATCAAAACACTTCTTCAGGCTTACTTTTAATGGAATCTAGCCACGCAGATAACGTTATTTGCAGGGGTTTTGAGATCACTGGTGAGACGTGACACATGACACTAGAGCTACCCCATTGCAATGGAGTTGCATTACAGTTGCAATAACTGATTTTTGGCCACCTGGGGCAGAGTAAACAGGCTTGTTAATTTGCCTGCTTTGTGTCCAGCTTTTGTTGCATGACCCTCCTTCATTTCCCATCATCTCTCTATTTTCAACTATTAAGTAAAGTATTAAAATGCAAAAGTCAAATAAAAATCACCCTTTAATCTAATATAGCAAACTTGTTAGCAAACAGTTGCCTATTAACACATTCAGCTGATACAGAGCAACATTAGCTTTTATTTTGACTTGGCAAATGTGAAACCAGTACTCTCTCTCTTTTACCTCTGGTTTTGGTCTCCACCAGCTCCTGAGGGAAACATCTGGCTCTTTAGCTGCTAAATGCTCCACTACTTTCACCAGCTGTGCTCTGACTGGGTCTGTCTGCTGTCTGGCGACAATGAACCGAAACTGTGAACTTGCAGGCTGGAAAACCAAAACAATAAGCTAAAAGACACCGTAAAGCTCTGTGGAGCAACCGCTGGGTGTTAATTCTCTGTGGATGAATCCATTTCACACGCAAGTAGTTGTGATCCATCGTTAATATAAAAATATTGATTGTAGCTGTTTTATGGGCTTTTCGCTGTTTTGTTTTTTTTTATTATTTAAAATGGTTCCCAAGGAAAGAAAGCCCTTCACAGCGTGCTTTATGTGTAGAAGTAAATAATGGGAGCATTATTCAAGGCTATAAACAATATTGCAATACAATATATTGACCACTACAATTTCAATTGTATTAACCTCCATTGTACTTGACAAACAACACTGAAACACTCTACATGGCTAGATACCAGTGGAGCTAAATTCAGAAATATACTTTTGTGAAATGTGAGTGAACTCATCTTTCAAGGTGCCTCAAACTCTGACATTGTGATGCATCCAATCGGTCTGGCCAGTGCTGTGAGCACTTTTCCCTCTGGTTCTTCTGCTGCTGTCCTCCGTCCTTTCCGTGTTGGCTCTTGCTGCGACCACACTTCCTGTGTTCCCAAACAATCTCCCGTTGCTGCAGCCACAAACAAACAAGCGAAAAGCTTCGCTCCCCAGCAAAGACCAACCCGAAAGAGCAAACGTGAAATCTTTAAAGAAGCGACCATAGGTTGAATCATCTTTGTGTTCATTCTAATTGGCAGAATGGATGTTTGGCCCACTGAAAATGTCTTGAATTATTATTGCAGTACACATATAACCCTAAATGAACCACAACAGTTAATGCCTATTTTGGAGCTGTGACAAGTGAACCAAATCTAATCTCTCCTCTGTCTTTCTGATAATATTTTCTATAAGGTTCTTAGCCAAATACCTGATATTTCATGGAGACTTTAACTTTACCCAGGCATGTGTCCTGTCCCCGCCTGCCAAAGTATTACCCAGACCAGTTATGAATTTGTAAGTCACATGCAGAAACTGATTACATGGAATGTTTTTGGTTACTGCAACCCTCCAGACATTATTAGCATCTTTGTTTGCGTGTGTGAACACTGTGTGTGTTTGTGCGTCTGCATGTGTGTGTGTTTGTGTGTGTGTGTACGTGCACGGAGGGATGTGCAGAGGGAAGCCAGATGACAGAACTGGCAGAGAGCTGTTTCTGTCCTGTCTGGGGGCTACCAAGCTCTTTTCCTTACCTGACAGCGGCCTTTTCACCCTGCCTGTTAGTCAACGTTTCCACAGTTTCTGAAATGTTATTACTGTATACCTCAAGAAAGACACATTTGTCCAAACTGTGCAAATCTCAACAACCTGACATGTGTGAAAGATTTACGTAAGATAAATGTAAACTTTAAACAGCTCACGGTGTACTGAACGTCTCAGTGAAACCAAATAAATGCTGTTTCTTCCCCGTCTTGTTTATAACGTTAATTTGTTAGTTAGTCAGAAAAATAGATACGGTATATTTGTCATATTTATGACTGTGACTCTTGCATTGCCTGCCATTTGATTCTTCTGAGGACAGTGCAAGAAGAAAATAGAACTAGATTTCAGACTTTGTTAGGTGCAAAATTGTCAGCCTAAGGTATTACTTTTTTTCAAGTATGTTAAACATTCCATTAATTTCCACTTATTCTACTGCTGAACTCTCAAGTCAGTCTGAATGAGAGTAAGTCAGCTAAGTTGATCAGTACCACTTTGTGAACAGGTTATATGTGGAAAATACTGGCTTTATTAACGGCTAACAAGTCATTCAGCTTCGAGGCTTTAAAGATCAGTAATAACCTTTGAATGACAAAACTTTTTGGGTACAAAGTAGTAGAAAATACCTTTGACTGGAGTTTACCCTCCTCCTTTTTTCCTTTTAGCCCAGTCTTTAATTTGTTAAATGGACCATTCCTACCACTTCTATAAATGTGATGCAGAGCAACAGTTTCTTAACATTTGCTACTGCCTACTTGATCTAGTATTAGACAGTGAGTGAGTCATTAATAAAGGTCGTGGGTTTCTCTTTCCCCAAACCATTAAATCTACAGTTAATGTCAGTACGTGACTAATTGTCTTTAAAGAGAAACCAGGCTGACAAGCAGCGTTCCACCACCATCTCTGCTTCACCTCTAACCACACCTAGAATCGCTCCCGGGTGTGGTCAGGAGAGAGCTTTGTTACTCCACTAATTACAGGCAACAGGGACCCACCTGCACATCGCTGCAGCAAGATGACAAGTTAAACCACTTGGGGTCAACAAAAACAAGGATTTCAAAGACTCAAGGATTTTCAGATCAATATGCGTTCATGAAGTCTGAAATTGTCAATGTTCTGTTTATGAGGTGATTTTGCTCCAGATGTTTTGTGCCTCTTTTCTCAAAGGTAAGAAAGAAACGTTATTGGAAAGTAACAAAGAAAGAAAACAAATTGCTCGGCTCTTACACAGTATGTTACTTCAGGCACCTGCAGCCTTGTGGCAATTGTGTCGGGTGGAGGCCGGCACTCTGACTCTACTCTGACAGACTTCTGCCTGATCTCCTGAGGCTTGGATTGTACCTCGTTTGTACGTCGCTTTGCACAAAAGTATCTGCCAAATGAATAAATGTAATATGTAATATGTAAAATATAAAATGTCAATGTAAATCTGAGTGGTCAGAGAGTCAGCTGGAGGGGTCGTCTGGTCAATTAACCTAAGAGGAGCCAGCTAAAGGTTTGTTTTACAACTCGGCAACCTTAAAGGGGTTCTTACTAATGGTTTGTTACTGATCTGTAAGGCCTTTACACATAATTTAACCATTAAAAAGCCATTATTTATAGCTTATACTGTAGGTTTCTTATGAAATATAACTCATTCGAAAATGGTTCCCATTTAACGCTGACGTCAGTATGCGTCTGTAGAATGTTTTTCCATATGAGTAAGTCAGGTGACTGGAGGGAAGCTTTATCTTGCATATCAGAAAAACCCACACCAGGGTATATGAGGACTTTTTTCCCCTCCTGTGTTGCTCTTGGCCTGGTGGGCAACCAGGGCTGTTCCCTCCCTCCTTGCCCCAGACAAAGGCCTGTCCTGCTGACTGGGCCGAAGGCCTGAGAGGTTTGATCCTGGTATTCAGGACTTGGCTCTCACCAAGTAAAGCCAGCGTTCTCCTGTGTTTAATGTGGACTTTCTCGCTTCAGAGGAAACAGCTTTTTGGCAGGACTCTCCAGACCACCACCATTCTCCTCCCTTTACCTAGAAACCAGTGCTTAGGATGATTCCAATAATAAACAATAATGTACCACAGTGAAACCAGTTTGGACAAGCAGAGGGACCCGTGGATAGAAAACAGCTGCATACTACAGACACGGTTGCCTTGTTTGACTTTTGCTGTCTAAGATATTTGCTTCTCTCTCCTGTGTGTTGTCAATGTGGCTGCCATTGCCATGGTGACATAGGTCTGAGGCACATCGCCATCCTCAAGTTGGTTGGCACGGAGGCGCCGGATATGGGCGGGGTCTTGGAACTCTATCCGATCAATGGTAAGAACTTTCTCAAATAAAATAATCAACGGGACTGCGGGTCAGGCATGTGTGTAGCAAACACACCGACCCAAACGTAGCACCTCTCCTTGGGCGCACAGTACCTCCTTTTACTGAATGCTAAGACCGTGCCTGCAGACCGACATTCAGGTCACTTGTTTCACTACAAAACAACTCTCTTTCCTCACTCTACGAGTCAGAAATCGTGCCCCAGATCTGCCCTCCTTTTGCGAAAACAGAACCCCAGTCAGTCCAGAAATCCCCTTGCACAGGCCAGTGTTTCTGTATCCCACTTCTCATTTCGTAATTAACCATACAGTAAAGAGAATCTATGCTCTGCTTGCTATTCCACCATGTCCCCCTCAAAGATTTGTTATTAACAAAGAAAGTCCCCATACAACCTCACAGCTGCATACGTATTTGTGCTGCTGCTGTCAGTAGGGACTCAGGACAAAAATAAAACTGTATTTCTTTCCTTTAAAATGACATGGTAGATGTTGCTCAAGAGAACTTTTCTTTGTTTTTCAAGCAAAGAATAAATGTTACTTAGAAAAACGAAATTGGAAATAGGCTTGTGCAAGACTATAGAAACCAGAGCTGTTGCAAGATTTCAGCTTTTGGCCTTCTTGGCTCAGCATGAGGAGATACTGTACAGTACATGTCAAACAAGTCTGCAAAGGAAAACATGGCCGTACTCTCTCCGCTGTAGAAATAAAAACTTTTTCTTAAATAATTCATTCCAACTTGAGTTTCTGCTCCATCCAGGGACTGCTACTGTGGAGCGTGAAGGGCTGTCAGCCTCCCTGGTGAAGGACATGAGGAACTACTTCCAGATCAGCCCAGAGTACTTCTCTATGCTGCTGGTAGGGAAGGACGGCAACGTTAAGTCCTGGTACCCTTCACCTATGTGGTCCATGGCTATTATCTATGACCTGGTAGACTCTATGCAGCTACGCAGGCAGGAGATGGCCATCCAGCAGTCACTTGGCATGCGCTGCCCGGAGGACGAGTATGGCGGCTATGGCTACCATCAACATGGATATGAACACGGTTACCAGGACGGCTATCACCAGGGCTACGGCTACTAACTGGCGCGTGGGTGTGTGCTAACCGAGGAGGCACAAGTTAACTTCTCCCTCTGCCTTGCAGCTGCAGCTTGACACTTTCAGTCCTCTGTCTTTGACCCTTAACCTTTTTCTAACCTTTCATACCCATCCTCCACCAGGCAGTTGTCACTGGTGGAGTATCCTTGAATGTTTCGTAGCACTTAGTGGAAGCTTCAAAACTGTTGCTTTCACCTATCCAGTTCTTCGATATACAGCATATAGCATAGTATGCTGCAAGTAATGGTAATTTTCACGGGGCTTTATTCCCAGCTGGTTAGTCACTAAATGTGTAGATGAGCCTGGAGGTTCAGGGATCTGTTGTGTACTTAAGTTCTTGTTTTGTTTTGCATTACTGACTTCGAACACAGTGTTTCGCACGTTGTTACATTGTTTCCTTCACTTGCCTTCCTCGTCAAATTTACATAATCACGTTATCAGCACAGACCTTTATTTTGTAGATAATGGGCTAAAATAAGACTTCTATGTATTTATTGGACATCTGTTGCATTTGAGGTGCAGTTATCAACTATTTTATGAAAAAAAGCTGTCACACTATTTCTCTTTTGTAAAGTTTCTGTCGCTATACAATGTTCTTATTTATATTCAATTGTCCTATATGAAAATAAACATTTGTTAAATACCATTAACAGTCTTTGAATTGCGTGCAGTGCACACTGTATCAGTTCTCATTAGCAAAGGTTCAGTGTCGAGTGCATTGCAGGAATCTCTGGAGCTACACCTCCTCCTAGTGGCCTAATGAGATGATGGGGGGGGGCACTCTTCTTGACGGCATATTTTACTGGCCATTTAACAATGAAGACGACCCAATCCTATATTAAACGTGTGCCGCACCGGAGTAGGAATGTAAAATAATATCGCTTTAACCTCCTCAACCCCATGGTCCCTCCAGCAGGCCAAACACATTCCACACACGTAGTGAGGCCGAGACTTGCTGACATCCATTGAACTTAGTTTTTCTCTCCGCGGTCTCCAAACAGCTAGATTCAGCTTAAATATGTACAAAATTATGCAAGATTTCTAGAATTCTTCATTTGGTGCAATGATATAGCTGCTTTTGGCTACGAATATTTTACTTAATATTTTAATATTTCATTAGAACATAACCATGATATTGATTTAATAAAGCTTTGGAACATTAAGATATAAATCAGGAAATTCCAAGGGAACAAAAACCATAGCTGCAATGAAATGTGACTCTCCGACGGTTTTCTCTCCTTCTCTTCCTCCTCCCCTGCCATCGAGGTCTCGAACACAGTCATTCGCTTCTTCCTCCACTTCCCTCTACCCTTTGCCCTTAAATTCCACTGCTGTTACTTTTATTTAGACAGAACTAAAGCAGTTTACTTGCAGTTTTTTTCGGAACAAAATGCATTCATACATGTAAAAATTTTATGGCACAAAACAAGAATCTTAAAAGAAATACATTTCAAAGGTGCAATAAATCTATACTGCGCCATCAGACAAAAAAAAAAAAAGGCCAAGTAAAAGAACCAAGAGCCAGTTTGTTGTGCTTTTAGAAACTCACACTTAGTGATCTATTATGTCTATGCTGATGGTTCCGGTTCACATTGAGGGGAGAAAAAAAAAAAAAAAATTGAAACCCTTGGACTCTTTAATGGAATCAACAGTCCTGTCGTGTGTGTCCATTTCTAGCAACGTATAATTAAGAAATCCAAGGTTATTTCTAATACTATAGTTTGTGGATTTGTACAAAGAATGTGACGCTGACATTTTGCACATCGTTTACATACGGCCTTAAAGATAAAGACTTCTTTTGCACAGTGCCAACAACAAATAAGAAAAGAGTGTAAAGCTTCGTTACAATCATAAAATTGGCTGGAAGGCGACAGCTGGCCATTGAACGTCTCAATTACCTGCAAGCAGTCAGATAGCTGCACATACAACAGGACTCATCACAGGAAATGACAGAGGCCCTTAATGATCCCAACTGGCAAATGCAGTGAAAATTCTTTTCTAGCAGATACGTAATGCTGGTGTTCCTCTCGCTGTACGAATAACAGCAGTCAAACGCAGACAGGCACATTTCAAAATATACACAATAGCCTCGGTTATCACAAGTGTCTGGCAGACTTCGTCGCACACTAAATCAACACTGTCATTCTCCGTTTACCTGCTCACGTCATTCAAAGAAAACGCTTAGACGGACAGAATCTGCGACCGTGGCTCGTCCAGGAGTACAGGTCTATTGTCCGGTTCAATATCAGCAACGGTGAAGAGGAATATCTTCTGTCTTGTATAAATCATCGCTATAAAGACTCTTCCTCAGATTCACTGTCCGTGTTGGGCTTTGTCAGGAGTTCCAGCTCCTCACCATCCTGCAACAGAGACCAGAAAGAGCAAATCAGAACGAATCTGCAGACAAATCTGCAGATGCAAAGGTATTTCTCATATCTTAGCATCATCACCAAAACAATAACTTTTGAGTTGTTTTAAGAGAGTGGAGGAGAGGACTTGCTGCCATGAAAACACAGAGGGGAAATACTTTGCATTTTAAAGCCACAGCTATTAACAAGCAATTTCTTTTTGTTAGCGTTCTGTCAAAGAAACGAGGAACACATCCCAAGGATTGTCATTTCACACACAACAGAGGTTTTCCTCAGTCTGGAACAGGGCGCTGGTCATGGAAACTACCTCAGAGTCCTGCTAACTCCAGGACAGTGTCCTCATAAGGCCCTCGTGCAGATCAGTTCCAGTTAACAACTTCCTCTTTCAACGTCCAATAGACTACACTGACCTAATGAAATTTTGTGAGGTAAGGCCCCAGCATGAGTCTGAATGCTGTTTTCATAGCAAGGAATCAGGTTTCCTCCCGCACTGAAGAAATCACATTACAGGCAGCCAAGTTTCCTACAGAGAACTTGGTATGTGTGTGGGAGGAGAGGAAGGGGCTTTACATGGGGGTTAGGTGAGCGATGCTGTGTGAGAAAAGAAATGTGTGGGCTGGCGTGCATGACTACTGAAGATTTGTGGTTTGCTTCCTACCCCTCTGGACCTCTCGAACACCTCTCCGTTGATGACCCGCAGCTTTTCCTGCTGCAGGGTGTATTCCAGGTCCTTGGGCCGACTGGCGTTGTAGATAAAGATGGCCAGCAGGACCGTGGGAGCCTGGAGGAAGAAGTCCAGCGAAGGGTGGAAGTTGAAGAGGAAGAAGGAGAGGGTGGTAACTAAAACAGTGGTGATCTGGCCTGTCAGCACATGGAACATGTTGTCTCTGAATTTCAAGATGAAAGCCACAGATAAACCCAGGGCAGCTGGGGAGAAAACAGAAAAGGGTGAGTTCTTCAAATGCACACTTTAAATTTCTTAACTCAGCTACATGCTCCTAGACGACTCAGCAAGCCTTAATGTTCTTTATTGACTTTCATAACTGTAGTTTGTTTGGTTTTTTTTTTTAAATCAGGAGACAGTTATCTAGTGAATGTCCTTACAAAACAACAGCACTGGTTATATGTTCGGACGCTTAAAATTGCATTTTCCTGACGAGTGACCTCTCGCATACTTGCAAACAATGACTGTGCTGTCAGGAAAGATCACAGCACCGGTCATCTGTTTATCTGGCCTGAGTTTATATTCAGCAGCAAGGGTGGAAGCAGTGTGATTTTGTCACATCAGAGCAAAAATCTTAGGTTGTCGGTTGCAGGAAACCGTCAGACTTGAAAGCTGGAGACCCGGGTTTGTGTCCTCCCTCCCCGCTTAAAGGAATTATTCATCACACCAGGAGTCAGATGAGAAGATCAATGCCAGTCTCAAAATATGAAGCTACCGCTAGCAGCTGCTTAGCTTAGCTTCGCATACAGACTGGGAGCAGGGTTTTGGAAGTCGTAGGTAATGGTTTAGCCAGAAATTTCTGTTGGAACACTGCTCTAATTTGGTAGTTTACTTGTTTGGCTCACAGATTCTTTTTGTGAAAAGATCATTTTATGTTAACCACGTGTAAATGGGTGGAACAGAAAGAGACTTCTGCAGTTGAATATACTAAGATCAATACCACTCTCATATTTGTCCATTAAATATGAGGCTACAACCAGATGGTTAGTTGAGCTTAGCATAAAGCCTGGAAGTAGGGGGAAACAGCTAGCCTTGTGTCAAGAGACAAGGCTAGCTGTTTCCCCTTATTTTAGATCTTTGTGCTAAGCTATGCTCATCATCTCCTGGTTTTCAGCATAATGATCAATGGACAGATACAACAGAGGTATCAGTCTTCTTATCTTGACAAGCAAGCGAATAAGCATATTTTCCAAAATGCTGAACTATTCCTTTAACGGAGTACTTTTAGCTGCCTAAATTTAACCACCGAGGCATCGGGTCTGGAAACACTCACATCGGTTGTTTTGGAAGACACTGGCAAATCAACTGTCTTATCATTTATATCCACCACTACTCACCCGTGACCAGCACCAGAACCAGGGAGTAGAGGTTATGTCCATGGAGGAGGCCACAGTGCACGGTGAGGCCTCGTGCCTCACTGCTGAGCCCGAGCGTCAGACCATTAAACACCACGCCAAAGGCATACCTACAGCACCATGCAGCAAAAGGTCTAAGATTAGACTGGAAGAGCCGAAGTTAGCCACGAGTCCTCCGGCCGATTATTTTCTCGATAAGCTGCCTCTCACAATTTACTGTTCTGAATGAAGATGCTCTCAGCGAGCTGGTCTCCTTCTTTGAGGATCTTCTCATTGTAGATGTTGGCCATGGCGGAGATGAAGCACTGGAGAAGGAGCAGGACATGACCCACACCCAAAGATCGAAGCTTCCCTACTATCCTGTCCCTCCAGGCCTGCCCGGGCAGGGACGACACCCACAATTCACTGGCACTGCGATGGGAGCAAAAGATATTATAGGCAGGGCACACCTGAGTGGCAATGAATGAACAGATATAAGAATTACAACGTCGGCAGAGCGTGAAGTTTTTCAATTCATGAATAAGTTGTTTGATCAATTAAATGTCACAAAAAAGTTTAAATAAATTCCCCTCACAAGTTCCCAGAGCCCATTGTGACGTCTTGAAATTGCTAGTTGTGTCCAAACAACAGTTCAAACCACATTCAGTTTACTATCATGTGTGTAACAAAGAAAAGCAGAAAGTCTTCACATTAAGATGCTGGAGCCAGTAAATTCACGGCACTTCCCGGGGCTACATCATCCTGAAACCGACACATAGAATAAAGCTGCATTTGTTTCCAAACCACACGGAGCAGAAAATAGGCAGCCTCGCTGCAGCCCGGGGAAGCAGTGAATTTTGAATATTGATTAACAAGTGTATTAAACCCTGACAAACGGACTGCGGACATTTTGTCCTACGTGGTACATTAATCTTCACTCATCTCCTCGTCATCTTAATATGCCAAGGTACTTTGTTTGTCACCCCTTTATCTGTTCCCGCATTCATCATGTTACCTGCTGTTCCTCATCTGCTCCAGCAGCTGTGTGTAGAGTAGGCAGGAGTTGGAGGGGGTGGAGAGGGGGTTTGAGTGGAGAACTGGCACGGCCATGGAGTTTTGGCTGCCTCCTGATCCTGTCGTCAAGGACACGATGGACAGGAAGAGGATAACCAAGGCTGCCCACTGAACCCAGGAAAGGCGCCTCCTGAAGGAAAAGGCGAGAAACACACATTTAAGTTTTATCTGCGGCTGACGTGACAATCTCGAGGCTTCCGATGGCGTCAAACATGCAGAATTCCACGCCCTTGTGCCTCGTTTCATGACATGGTGCATCGTTACAAAATTACACATCTTTGCTTTTAGTATTTCTCTCAACTTAGTTTTAGTGAATCATTAAAACAAAGGCATACAGTGTTATTGTCCTAAAGACAATTTGCACTTTGAAGACAGTGAGAGGATTTTTCAGGAAAACGCTGAAAAATTTGATTAAAATGGCAAATGTCTCTTAAAAAAACAACAGCAGCATGAAAAGAGAAAATAACAAAGTGTATCAATAGATGGATCATCTCTCATTTACAGTAAAACTAAAACACGCACACTATCCTTTTAAAGAACAGAACATTACAGAGTCGTTAATTGAGCCACTTACTTCAAAACTATTCTAAAGAGTACAGCTGTGGTCAGGATGACAAAGTTGGAGAACAATACTGCCATGGCCTGGGGACAAGAGTGAGGACAGGAGACTGAGAGATAAAACAGTGGAGCGATAGCAGAACATACCGAGTGTATCAAACAGTCCTTGAGCAGGACATTTTGTAAAAGTTGGTACGACATGAGAAGGTAAAATCTACATTTAGATAAAGTTTTTTCAAAGACTGTTTCAAAGAGCTACCAGCAGGGTGAGGTTTACTTGTTAATGGGAGTTGAGTAACTGGAATTTATGCAACAAAATTTCCTCAAGAAGCCAGAAATATTCCCTTCTGGTCGTGGTCATATAGCATATTTGAGTCTTAACTAACCGGCTGAAGGTAGGTCATCACATAGAAGATGATGAGGTTGTCGAGAAAGTAGAGGAAAGCAGGGACGGCCCACTTCAGGGAGCTGAGGAAGGAAGCGCTGGAGGAACAGCCCAGATCTCTGTAGCGTCGTCCCTCTAAAGAAACAGACGAAACGCGTAAGAAAAGAAAATAAACGCACCTCTCCTACAAAGACAATGCAACAGACAGCTGTGACTTCGATGTTTACCTCGGACTATGACCCTGACGGACATAACCAGACAAAAGAGCAGTTTGAGCGCCTCGGCGAGCAGGTTGACAGACGCGGGGAGGAAGTCATACTTGTTCTCTGCAAATAAAGAGACGCCAACACTTCAGGCAAATACACAGAAGAATATGAAAACTGTTTAACTTGGTTTTAAAATATGTGCTGACTTGAGGAGAAGCTTATCAATTCTTTTTCTCTCTCTGTGTAAAACATAAAAAAAACAGTAATATCTGCTTCGTTGTCAGTCAGTCACCAGCATTGGCAGAGAATTTGAGCAGCAGGATGCGACTGGTCCCCAAGGTTACAAAGCCCAGGCCGAGAGCTAGAGTGTAGGCCGACGAGCGGGAGCACAGTCTGGGGCAGGAGGGGCAGCACACCATGGCTGGGACTGGGACTGGAACTGGAACTGGATGCAGTCAAACCTGCTGGAACACATTGGAAACACAGACACATTGCTGGTATCAGCATGGCTAACTCTTGAGTTTCAATTTCAGAAAGACGACAGCGAGATTCTTGTATCTCCGTCTGACAGCACTGAGATCAACATGGTCATTTTCATCAGCTCTAACACCTGCAATCACAAATCAGTCAGAGCTCGGCAGGTGAACAAGTGGGAAGAAAATACATCTGAAAATGAGTCAAATATGGGGCTATGAAATCAACGGGGGGAGGTCATGTGGCTGAGGATCACTTGGATTGTTCTGTATGAGCCGTGGAGAGAAATGCGAGGAACGTTTTAAAACTGGATTTTCTTTTTGGGGTTCCCCTTAAGCTTTTCTCTGAGAAGGCCGTTCAGGAGCAATATCCCAGTATCAGGCCCAGAAAATCCTAATCATGGGGTTTGACTTTTGAAAGTTGTTGGTCGCTGATCGTGGCATATTAACAGCTAATTTACGTGGCCTCGTTCGTTTATTCTTAGACCTGGAAACTGAGTACTTCCATCAAACTTGACTACCAAAAAAAAAAAAAACCCATCCAAATATGCGACCAGTGGAACATTTAAAGCCCCCAGAACTGACAGTTCTCCTCCATCCATCATGGACCGCCACAGATTGTACTCAGCTGCCAGTTTATTAGGAACACCTAGCTAAAACTAGTGCAGTCTAATACAACAGCCCTGCAATAAATCTCCCCTTCGTGAAGGTTATACTGAATGAATTAATGAATGAAACTGTTTTTGAGAGATGTTGATTCTAGGGGCCAATCTAGGCCAAACACAACTTCAAATGTCTTGTTTTGTTCGACTAAAAGACCAGATACCCAAAGATATTTAGTATAAAATGATATACAACAAAGAAAAGAAGCATATCTGCTCATTAGAGAGGCTTGAATCAGAAAACATTTGGCATTCTTTCACTATTTTTGCCTGAAAACTGACTCATTATTTTTCTGCCTCTTGGCTACTGGATTAATTGAATAATCGTTTCACCTCTAGTTGATTCAACTGTATGATCATTTTCGGAAGCTGCATTATACTGACAGGTGCTTCTATTATTTCGTCTACCTCATTTATATCACTGAGGGCAGAATACATGACAGAAACTCTGAAACTCTGTGTAATTCAATACAGTTCAACAGAAGCACAAACCTACAGCCTTCAAAATGAGCATACAGTTTCAACAAAAGCTGAACATTATAACCTTCATGAAGGGAGGATCTATTTATTTATATGACTGTTGTATTAGACTGCATTAGTTTTAGCTAGGTGTTCCTAATAATCTGCCAACTCAGTATTTAGCTCTTATCTTCTGCCCTGCAGCATCACACCAACTACTGTACTCACACTGCTGTTCTGTCCTGGTCTGACCTCTATTGGGTTTTTGGGAATCCATCTTCTGATGATCTGACACGTGAGGGCCAGGAACAGGAGCAACAATCAGGCACATCCAGGTTCTGAAATGTCTCAGACTTCCTGCTTTTCTCTGTTTTATATCATAGGAAACTGAATATATTTAGGTTTTGGCCTGTTGGTCGAGACATTTGAAGACGTTGCCGTGTCTTCTAGGCTGCTGCGCTAGTTTCCATGGTTTTCTTATGTTTTGTGGATCAAACAACTACTCGATTAATCGAAAAATGAATCGACAGATTAAATCCATAATTTAAAAAAAAAAGACCTAAATTAAAGGCACAGTATTGTGCAAAAGTTTTAAGCACTTTAGATGTTTAGATTCCTCTCCATCATGAAACACCATCAGAAGGTGTCTGATCAGTCCCAGATTCAATCTGCAGCAGGACAACAAGCCCAAACACACAGCCAGAGACATGAAGAACTGTCTTCAAAGACAAGAAGAACAAGGAGTCCTGCAGCAGGTAGTCTCAGGCCTCCACAGAGCTCTGATCTCAACATCATGGAGTCAGTCTGGGATCACATGAAGAGACAGAAGACACTGAGACAGACTGAATCCAGAGGAGAACTGAGGCAGGTACTTGACAAGCAGGTTGTTCCAGCATGCAGGTGTACCGAGGAGAGCTGGTGCTGGTTTAAAGGCAAAGGGGGGTCACAGCAAAAACAGATCTGATTCAGCTTTTTTTATTTTTTTATTTAGTGCACTCCGTCTGAAGTTAGTTGATAAATAAAAACTATTCGTGGCATCTATTTTTATTTTAAAGCATCCTCTCTTCCCTTTCAGCAGGTAACATTTTGCACAGTCCTGTCATTTCCACAACACAACACGTCTGACTGCCGCTCAGACAACTCTTAGGACTTGTAATGGACATTTGTCACTCGAAATGTTAAGATTCAAAGACTTTATTGTCATACACACAGAGCAACAGGTTACTTTAGGATACAATAATATATCATATAATAATATCTCTGCAATGTTGTCATTAAAAAAGGTGGAATAAAAAAAAAACCCAACAAAGTATATTAGAAAGCAGAAAGAAAATAACGGCATCCGGAAAGGCAGAAGTAAACAAGTTTAAAAGCAGGTGTATAAAAAAATAAAGTAAAGATATGTACTGACTGAACTAGTTGCTACCTGCAACTTGCCTTGGTGAGAGTCTTATGTTCACAGCAGCATAACAGAGCAATGTAGGAGAAGTCAGTGCCGTTTTGTGCAGTGCGAAATAGACCTAATCGATAAGTAACGATAATCACAGTAACAACGGAGAGTAATCGGTAACTGCAGCCTGGGAGATCACTCGGACTCTCTCCCAGTGCTCTGATGTGCCTACGGTACACACCACGATATATCACACCGTCGGGGCCGTGGGTTAATCTGCCTACACCCAGAAATTACGACTTTAAGAGGCGCACCGGACGAAGCCTGTAAACTCGGAGCTAGCATCGTTTGCATGACAACTGGCATGTTTCTGTGAGCGAACGGCTCCGGCAAAAGCAACAAGCGCGTTCTCTCACATATTCGGACATTTGTTCCTACGGGAATCGCTAAAAAGATGCGAACAAGACCAACAAGAAAAAAACCTTACTGAGACTTACCTCTTATTCTCCCTTTCCCAACACATAGCTGAAGCGTCGTATCGTCAGCCCTCTCGCTTCCTGGTCACTCGGCGCGGGCGTACTGACGCAAGTGTCGTGTTGACGTCGTCCCACACGCAGCGTAGGTTTGCGTCGTCCTCTTCCTCCAGACCGGACGGAGGTCTGTGTGAACCAGAGACCTGCCAGAGGGGGGCCAGGGGTGCCCCCCACCCACACACACACACACAGACACACACACACACTCTCACTCACACACTCACACACACACACACACACCACCCAACCCCCTGCGATCTGATTGGTCACCCCTGGCGGGTCAGAGGGTAACTGGTTGGTTAGTATCATGGATGGATTTCATAGCGGGGCCTTCAGGTAGCCCGGGGGCCCGGGGGCCAGTGCACCGTAGCCTGAAGGGACTGTTAACATTTTCTTATTGAAGGTCAATCAAACAGCGAAGACACAAACAAAACAAAAAAAAAAAAAAAAAAATCAACAAAGCGACACAAAACGACCAGAGAGAAGAAAGAACGTCCACGAAATGACCACAAAGAGACGCAAAATGATCACAATGAGAAGAAAAACAACAATGAAGAGACACAAAACAACTTTGTAGAGATGCACAACGGCCACAGAATGACATGAAATGGCTCAAAAGAGACACAAAACCATCTTTAAATGTGGGAGTCTTGCTCCTTTTACACGTCTGTGTCAAGGGACCTGTTGTTGCAGAATCTGTCCAAGGCTATTTGGAAACAGCAGCTATCCATTGATATCATTTCACATTATTTAAAGTTGTTTATCGTAGTAGTGAAAACAGCTGGAGTAGTCTTCATATTTAGCATTAATATTATGTGTTTCCTTACACGTAGGCTCGTTTTGTTTTGCACTGCGGCGTGTCACAGTGTCGCATGCGTCACGTATCCTGTAGGGTCATGTTTGCTAAAACATTGCTGCGGGAGCTTTTAATACGGTTTTCTGAAAGTTCACCGTGTTGCTCTAATGTTGTTGTTGTTGTCCTCTGATTTGTTCTCATGTTTTTGTGCTTCATCTGAGTGTCCAGCATTTGTTGTGCGGTGAAACCCCGGGGCCGCTGACATGTGGGGACACTTTCCTGAAGCTTTTACAGTAGAACCAGAAAAATGACCAGCTGTAATTTCTTCATAAATCAATCACCAATCTATTCTTTTTTTTTTTTGAATCATCCCTTAATGTACATGAAACCCAAGGCAGAATGGTGCATGTCAAGTCCATTTATTTATACACAGCGGTGGAGAGTAACTAAATATATTTACTCAGTAATATACAGGTTTGAGGTGCTTGTACTTTACTTAAGCATCCATCTTTCTTCACTAAAATTCAGAGAGAAACGTTGTAGTTTTTACTCCACTACGTTCATTCGACAGCTATAGTCACACTGCAGACAGACTATCCACATGACATATGATCAAGGTATAAAATGGGATATATTGCTATAAAGAATGTAAAACTGGCTCCACTGTAGCCGCTTGTGTTAAGACTAACTTCACCCAGCGGCTATGTAGTGTGTGACTGTAGTCCTGTGGTGCTGTATAGGCCAGTCCAGGGGAGACAGGATGTGTCTGGTGATATGTCACCCTGGATGAACTGCAGGTGAGGTAAGGCTGACAACTGACTCCTGCATAATGAGAACTGTAAGACAACTGCAACTGAGAGATTTGAAAAAAAAACAAAAACAACAACAACAACACGTTAACAGTTATTTTGTTTAGGGTGGTACAATGTTATTATCATTAACGTGGGGGAAAACTTAGGTCAGTTTAATAAGTGTTCACTAACGACATACACTGGGGTGACGTAAATATTTACATTACATTTCGATATTTTTCTACTCCTCAAATATAAATAAACAAAGTTTGGGACGGGCGTTGTCTCTACCTGTCACAACAGACAGCAATGGTTTGATAAATGTGTAATTCAACACTCATTCCCCTCTGCGTCTTTTTCAGACATGATGGAATAAGCGCACCCTTACGGATGATTCACAGCAACAAGAAAAAAAAAAACGAAAAACAACACATGAGGTTTCAATTTCTAGAAAAAAAAAATATGAGAAGACACAGTTCATTGCCCTGGGACATAATGTCTCAACATGTGTGTGTGTGTGTGGGCGCGTGTGTGTGTGTGTCAGTGACAGATAAAGCACAGAGCGGGCCTCCCTGTCAGATCACAGCCTCTTGACTTGCAGCACAGAACCATTCTCACCTGACGGATTGATCCCAGAAATGAGGCTCTGTGCCTGGGCTGGAGCTGGCGGTCTCCTGCCCGTCCTGGTTCTTCTGACTGTCCTCCATGTCAAAGGGGACCAGCACCCATCCAGGGAGAGACACTATTACATCGCCGCCGTTGAGATCGACTGGAACTACTCCGGCAATGACACGCACAGGTAGGATACTGGTTGGGGGATTTGTGATAGCAGATGATAAGAATTAGATACGCACCAAGACTATTTTTTAATTCATTGTGAGAATCCAAGTTAATATTTGTAATATTGGGCAATTTGATTATTTTATACTGTATTTTTGATTCCTTATTATTATTAAGCTCACCCAAGAAGTCACAACAAGCATTCTGTAACTGAAGTTGTTTGTACCTTGTAAAGAGTCCAATCTGTCCTTGTTTACTTTCTTTGTCAGCCTGTTGCTCGTCTACAATCTACAGTCGTTTCAATGGCTAAGGACACACACGCGCAGATATCTAGACACATACTGTGTCACACACATTAGGTGGAAATATACATGCAGAAGGAAACTTGTGCCTCCATGTCTTCCATGTCCTGGTGTTATGCCGTGCTCAGTGCGGGACTTTTGTTTTTTCTAGTGTGCTGATTCATGTTTTGTGTTTTTCCACCGTTCCGTAGGTCTGGTCCAACCTATAAGAAAGTGGTGTTTCGGGAGTACGAGGAAGACTTCAGGCAGGCCAAGACTCATCCCCCCTGGTTAGGTAAATGCTGCACAGGGTTTACATAAATAGAGTCTGTCTGGCTCTAATTATGAAGAAACCCCTTTTCCTGTCTTCAGATTCACTTGTCACGCAGATAGAAACATTTATTTCCTAATCATTTCCCAGAAAGGAACCGGTATGTACGTAACTGTAATTTGGTACTAATTAGAGAGGAAATTAAAATATATTGAACTGGCTGCCTACGCTTAGAAAGTACCTGCTGATTTATTTGAGTTTTTCTAAATAAATGTTGAGAATCGTGGTCAAGAATCATTCATTGCTGGTCATTATGGGCCAGTGCTTGTTCTGATGCGACTCGATGTATAAAAACACGCGTAAGTGTAGTGAATTCCGCATGAGTCTGTTTTTTTTCCCCGCAGGTCTACTTGGACCCACAATCAGGGCTGAGGAGGGGGAGACGATTGTCGTCACTTTCAGAAACATGGCGACCGGATTGCACAGCATTCACCCACACGGGGTCGCTTACGGGAAACAATCAGAGGGTGGGTGCCTGTTAACCCAGTGGCAGATGACTCCGACGGCTGTGGCAAACCCGAAGACGCCAGTAATACGCTATAACTCAGCGTGTCAGTTAGGGGCCGTAATGGGTGATCGTGATGTTACCCGCTCTAATAATTACACAGGATTGGCCAACAAAACAAACAACTCTGTTTGTCTTTTTCTAAAATATTAACCAGGACAGACAGATTATCAAAGTAGACGGTACTGAAGTCCAACGGGGTTTATTGCTAAGCCCACGGAAATCACTGTCTGTGTCCTTACATATAGAGAGAAATAACAAGACAATACTGGCACTGTGGATTTAGGAAATTGAGACTAAGTGTTCCTTAATTTGCTCTTAACGCAAAGGTCGGAGTGCAGAGGAATTCAGAATTAGAGAGCAGCTTGCAGGAAACTCTTCATTAAGTCTTCATTATTTTGGGACTTAAGCAGAGTGTCATTTCACAAGTTTAGTTATAAACGTCATCGACCTCCTCGGACCCCTGCACAGCAACGGTATTTCATCAATTTGACCATTCCGACATGACTCTTTGTTCTTCCGTGAGGCAGCGGCGCCGCCATTATTCAAGCTGAACGCGTTTTTTTTTTTCCTTTCTGCAGGGGCCCGCTACTTTGACAACACATCGTGGAAAGAGAAAGAGGATGACGTGCTGATGCCGAACTGTGAGCATGTTTACTACTGGGATGTGACCTCAGATGTTTCCCCGCAGCCACACGACCCCAACTGTCTCACCTACACCTACATCTCCCACCAAAACGTTGTCAAGGACTACAACTCGGGCCTCATTGGTACTTTGCTCATCTGCAAGCCTGGTAAGCAGCGCGGCTGCGTCTTCACTTCTGATCGATGGGAAAAGCACAAAATGTCGGTTGCTGTTGCTCTGAAGTGCACGGGTCATTATTTTTCGATCTCCTTGTCCCCCTCCCCGATGTTCTCTCTCTTTCCAGGCAGTCTGGATGAGTCAGGAAAGCAGATTGGCTTCCACCAGGAGTACGTGTTCCTGTTCGGGGTTTTTGATGAGAAAGAGAGCTGGTACAAACCAAGCGGCCATGGCTCAGACGACCATGTCAAATACACGATCAACGGATACACAAAGGGCTCGCTACCTGGTTAGTAAGTCACTTCTTCGACTACATTTCAGAGGGAAGTACTGTTTTTTATACCTGTAGATTCAAACAGAGATCAGGAGACCTCAGGCTCAGTTCTGGTTGGTAGTCAAAGTATATTAAGCAGCAAATAGCCATAACAACAATCTTGATGCTACAAAGACTACAAAGACACTTAAAACAAAATGGACGATGTCTTAAAATCAAGGTCAGTTTGTGTTTGTTTATTTATTTTTTTGGTAAGTATTGGGCTGGAACGAACAAATATTTTCATTAGCAAATAATCTCTCGATTATTTTTTGATCAATCACTTAGTCAATAACAAGTTATCATAGCCCAAACCTATGTCTTGACGTGTCCTGTTTTTACTCCGACCAACAGTGGAAAGCCCAAATATATTCATTTTACTCTAATTCAAGACAAAGTTTGATATTTTTGAGAAGCTGGAGCCACAGAAGTTTAGGCATTTTTGCTTGACAACGGTTAACTTATTTCTTAATAAATACTTTTCTGTTGATTGATTAATCAAATAATTGTTTCAGTTCTTGATAAGTGCCCAATCTGTAAAGGGAATAATGCACTCCGAGGTGTACTTATATTAAAAAATACCGGCAATCTTTGCCTCCAGCTTGTCTATTATCTTTGTATATCAGAACACCTCATTGTGTACTTAATCATCAATTAGTTAATTTGTCAAAAATTTAACAGGGCCTCTCTCTCTCATGATGGAAATCTACTTTTGCCACTTACAATTTAATGACAAGAACGTCCTTTCACTTTGGAACAGAGGAGCTTTGCTTGTGATTATTAGTTTAATGTTGTGGTGTAATGTGGTGTACAGTCAATGAAAAAACATTCCCCAGACGTCCTGCATAAACTCTAATTCAAAGATAAAATACACAAAGTTACCGACGCTTTCCTCTTTTCTTTTTTCTAGATGTCAGTGTGTGTGCTCATGCCTCTGTGAGCCTGCATCTGGTGGGTATGAGCTCGGAGCCTGAGGTATTCTCAGTGCATATGAACGGGCAGGTGCTGCAGCAGAACGGGCACAGAGTGTCATCGGTGGGGCTGATCAGTGGCTCCACCGCCACCGCCAGCATGGTGGCTCTCCATACAGGCCGCTGGCTGCTCTCCTCGCACATCATCAAGCACATTGAAGGTGAGTGTGTCTCTCTACACACTGACATGAAGAGATCCACCAGCCACCGCATATTTTTACCGTCGTCGCCGAATGTAAATGTTCTGCCATTGCAGCCGGCATGCATGGTTTCGTGGATGTGAAGAGGTGCGATGGCTTCGACCCACCCCAGCGAAGGTTGACTACTGAGCAAAGAAAACAAAGCAGGAAGTGGAAATACTATATAGCCGCTGAGGAAATTGTCTGGGACTATGCACCTAACATGCATGAATATATTGATGGGTAAGCAGTGTACGGATACACTTTAAATTTATTTCATATATGCAAACTATTCAGACATCCCTCTGTGGCACACTATGTACATCCTTCGTGTTTATAATAATTTAAGGTGCTACTGTAGTATTCTCATGTATTACTACAGCACTTTAAATGAACTGATGTTAATGGCTCTGTTTACTGTGAAAAGAGAGACCATGATAGTGCTGCAACCTGGTTTTTGACTTTACTGAAGAGACTAAACGTGAGACTTATTTTCTGTTAAGAGATTCTTTAAACCCTTTGAGTTCTGTTTGAACAGTTTTTCACAGATGAAAAACACTCTGTTGTGTCTCCTATAAGTTACATCTATGTGTCAAAATTAAATAGAACCTCTTATCTTTTTGTGCAGGGACTTCAAGCTCCAGTACTTGACACAGTCATCAACACGCATAGGTCGGAAGTACAAGAAGGCAGTGTACACTCTGTACAAAAATGAGTCATTCACTGAAAGGTTGGAGACCAGGCAAAGGAAAAATGAGCTTGGCATCTTGGGCCCGGTGATCAGAGCGCAAATCAGAGACGTTATCACGGTAAGATCGTCTTCATTCAAAATCCAATCAATTTGTTAGCAAAATCATAATTCAAAATGGTTCACATAAAACAAATTCATTACAGAACACGAGAACAAAAAAAATCAGAGCACAGTATGAGAAACCGTCAAAAAGCTTTCCTCTGTAAATGCTAAGCTAAAAGGGTTTGCGTTAAGGTTTGGTCTAAACTGCGGTCAGATTCTGATCCCCGAAAGGACTAGGGATGCACCCTAAGAAGCATGTCAGACAGTTATTTGGGCATTAATAAAGTGTTTTGAATGATTTAAAAGCAGAAACACTTTGAGGTATATTCTACGACTAACAGGCACCTGATGAAGAGACCTTAAAATGTTTGAAATACAGTACTGTCAGAAGGTCTCATAAAGTCAGCGGCTCTTCAACCAAAAAAAAAAAAAGCAAGAATATAGAAGTCATATAAATTGTCATTTTTATCATTTATACAAATTCCCATGCTCGAGCACATAACAGATTCTGATAAAGTTGGTTATTATGCTTTGCATATTAATGTTAGTATACCGAAAAAAAAAATTGGGAACCGTGTATACAAATGGCTCCAGTTTCAACACAGTTCATCTGCTGTGGATAGAACACTATCAAATTGAAGCTGAAAGTCGACAGTTCAGCCTTATTGTCAGCGAAACTGCTATGATCCCAGAGCATCATTTAATGTTGCTCACAGATTGTGCGCCCTCACACATCCTCCTGTCCTTTCGCAGATTGTTTTTAAGAACATGGCGTCCAGGCCTTACAGCATCTATCCACACGGACTGACGATAGAGAAGTCCGAAGAGGGAGTCAACTACCCAGAGGGAGGTACCGAGACTCTCTCCTCGCCATAAAACAAACTGATTAAACACTTTGTATGGTGGACTGCCCCGTCTGGTTAGATTATACAAAATGGTTACTATATATCTGACGATGTACTTTTTGATACGGTTGCCAGGCAACCATTCCCATGGTGTTCAGCCAGGCGAGACGCACACCTATGTGTGGACAGTGGTCAAAGAGGATGAGCCTTTGGAAGAAGACTCCCGATGTGTGACACGGATGTACCACAGTGCAGTGGACACACCACGTGACATCTCCTCAGGGCTGATAGGACCGATCCTCATCTGCAAGAGTCAGTCCCTCAATGTCAGGAACGTGCAGGTAGGCACGCTAGCGGCAGGGGTTTAGGGGCGTCTACTGAAATAGTTCAATAACAAGTTGATGGATTTTCATGAAAATTTGTACAGACGTTCATGGTCCCCAGATGATGAAGCCTACTGACTTTGATGATCCCGTGACTTTTCCTCTAAATACCACCATGAGGTTCACATTTGTGGTTTGGAGTGAAATGTCTCAACAATTATTAAATGAACTGTCATGGAATTTGGTACAGACATTCCTGTTGCCTTGAGGATGAATTGTAAAAATTTTGGTGATCTCTGGTGACCTTTCATCTGCTGCCATTATCAGGTCATAACTT